>NC_141025.1:7780000-7902500 GCF_052040795.2 Danio rerio | reverse complement strand
CAGAATGCATTGAGAACCATGTGAAGACATTCGTTTTGTTTCTTTATTTAATAACCGAGATGTCAAACACAGCCCGCAAAACGTCCTTTAACTAGATATTGGCTAGAGCTTTTAACAAATGCGGATGTGAAATGTCATTACAGTTAACACTTTCCTTGACATATGTGTGTGTCCTCAGGGCTTCTCGCGTCTGATCGCACCGGGTTGATCCCTGAGACATTTCATTTTACTCTGAAGGCTTGGACACAATCAGCGTGATGAGTTTTACCACCTTCGGCCACAGCACTGGATGAATGCGATGGTAAACAGAGTAAAACATTAATAAATTTGCCAGACTAACCTTTCATTTAACACACCAGTGTTTACTGATGTCTTCAATGTATTTAACTTCCCGAATGTGACATACTTGAACCAATTCAACTGATTAGATGATGCAGGAATTGATTGTAAACCGCCTCATTCTAGTTTTGTTTTGATGGACTTTGGTTTTCATTAAAGTGGCAAAATTATTCATAAAAATAATCAGGATTTCGACACAAATGCTATCTTAATTATAAACAATGCTGATTCGTATGTGCTTATTAAACCTTTGACAATTTGACAGCACAATGCCTCATCAGCTGTAAGTCGCTTTGGACAAAATGACAATGTAATAACAGGGGTGCATCTAAATCTGCCTTTGACTTTAGTCATTTTATCCAGCATTACTAGACTATTTGTATGTAACAAATATGGGTGAGCACAGTATGAACAAAATGCGATACCCTCTGTCACTTACGGATAAACTGCTTCCTTTATTTGGCTTTTCGGGTTCCACTTTAGCGCTGGAGATTAAATATTATGGACGGCACATTTTTTTGTTAGCTTCCCAGACACACAGAGAGCATTTATAAACGCATCTATATGTTGGTCCATTTTATTTTGAGTGTAAAATCGAGTAGGCCAATCAGAACACAAAGCAGACTGTTGCGTGACTCACAGGCCACACCCTCAAGATTTGCATGCCCTTTAGGTCACAATCTACATCATCCAAACCTGACAGAAATTCAGCAGCCAAAACACAGACTGACATGTTGCATACAAGATCAATAATACACTGTAAAATGCGACTGGTTGACTTTACTTTAAAAGGAGGGAGTACACCTGTTGCTTTGAAAGTGATAAGTTGACTTTACATAAAAAGTGAGAAAACTCATTCACCTTTAATTACTATAAGTAAATTATTTGTGCATATTTATAAAAAAAATTAAAAAGTCAAGATTTTTGCACTTATTAATGTCAAGTTGTTGCTTTTTCAAGGCCAAAAAAAATGGGTTTACTCAGCTTCACTTAATTTTTTGAAAGTAAAGTAACAAACCACTTTTTACAGTGTATGCACACCGTGGGCAGCGTTTGATTGGCTGCTATGTTTCCGGTAACACTTTCTAATAACTACACACTATAAATAATTTATTAAGCATTAGCAAATAGTGAATTCGTTATCTGTTAAGCATTGACTCTACATTAATGTGCGTTAGTAAGCAGTTTATAACTGCAGCTACAAATGCTCCATTCTTGACTTACAAACATATTTAAAATGTGTTTAATAATTGTATTTTCATACTTTGTTTATGATTTATTTTTTATTACTAAATTGTCGCATTATTTACAAACCATTTGTATTTAAGAGTAGTTGAGGGTTTTTAGGATCATTCAGAACGAGTTAGTAAATGATTAATAAACTATTGAAATCAACATTTATATGTCTTATTATTCAGGCATATATTAACGGTTACTATATATGTTAATAAATGTTTTATTAATTCAACTTCATCCAGTTTTGTGACCTAATCTAAAGTGAGGACTATTTATGCTTTATAAATCCTTTATAAATGACAAATAAAGGCTCAGTTAAATTCTAAACAGTAAAAATTACATTATTTATTCCTATTCATTTAAACATACACAAATGAAGCTGTACTTCAAATGAAAAATAAATCTTTGTAACCTTATCTAAAATAGAATCACTGTAGAGTTTAAATATTGCATCTTATTATAATTTTAAACTATTATTATATTGTTGTTGTCGTTTCATCCAGTTTTATGTCGTATTTTGACACTCCTGTTATTTTGCAATGTTTAAACTTTACATTAATTTCACTTTTTAGAAAAGATTGCAAAGATTATTGTTCAATTGATTCTGAGCCTTTACTTGTCAGTATTTACTAATTTATTCACATTTGCATCACTGAGAGCAGGAAAGAGACAGGCGGCACTGGTAAGCAGTGTCTTCATAATATCGTTTAATTAAAATAAATGACAAAGTAATCTGTCTTGACAGTCTTTACAAGTGAAGACATTATCTACATACAATATAAAATCCCACTTAGAAAAATACGACAAACTATAAAAAACGTTATTCATGCAAATACTTAAATTACAGACAGATCCAAATGCCCAACACAAGCGAGCTGCGCTCCAGACCATTTCAGCTCAATGACGTATAATGTCTCCGACACTGCCCGTAGTGCTATTTAGCAACTTGATAACAAACGTCTTTTAAAAGAAGCGTTACCGAATTTAAAAGATCAGGAGTGAGATGTAACTGGTGTGTTTTATTCCGTAGAATAAAACGTGAAAGTATCTTGAGTTTGTGTTAGCCACAGACCTTATTTAAACGCTTTAACCAAAATCTCATTGAAAAAAGCCCATTGACTTTGGGACGAGGGAACCAGAACTGCTAAAATGGCACTCTATTCCTGGCTGTGTTTTCATTTAAATTATAGCCTCAAAATACAACACGATACATCTCTATCAGTCTATTTGGTTAAGTTTAATTACAATTTAGCTGATATTTTATTCACAACACAACTCAGGAGCAAAATCAGTGGTGGTTTATAATCACACATTCGTTCAGTGACAACTCCCGATACTGTTTACCACTGCACTTTAAATATTCGGTCTGATATAACCTGCAAGTGTGACTTGAAAACAACATTAACACTGTTCATTTGACTGTGAACAATGCTGGACTTTGATAGTCATTGGCTGCTAATATGATTTCGCAATTTAGAGTATGCAAATAATACTTTTATGAAATTATATTATTAAGGGGAAAGTTCGAATGTGTGAATAAAAAAACAAATTTACCTCTATATCTGTGTCTGTAATCTTCACCAGCACATGTGAACTCTGTTAGAGAGTAATTCCATCATTCCGAATTCATAATAGTTCAAAAGGAGATGATGAACACGGCAGTTTGTTCATGATTCAGGTTGCTGAAACAATTTGCTCCTGTGTTTTGTCGGGCTTCTCCTTTTTTCGCGCTCCACCCTCGCGTTTGTCCTTTTCTTTTCTGAAATGATCAGATGTCAAACACACTTCAGTAATCACGCACACGTTATTATCATCAGCTCAAGAAGTTCGTTATATCAAATATAGACGTGATCGCGAGCTCCCGGAAGAAAGCGAAAACCGCTCACACTTTTAGACGGCCTAGTAAAACAACAACGGGACACGGCAGATTTTGTTCTTCTTGGCTTTGTGGCTGTCCATCAAGACAACGACAAGGTTTGTTTGAGCCTGGTTCATCCATGGCTCAATATTACATGCATATGATATTTCCATGAAATGTCTCGGCTGTGTATTAAAAACATGGCGGTTCCTTTGTTTTCATTCTGGCTAGCTTTACAAAATTGTGAAGTATCTCTGTAACCAACCAGCGTGTAGCTCCACCTTTTCGTACCCTTTCTCGTGTTTGGTACCCTTTCGAAAGGGTGCCGAAAAAGTGGTACGGTAGGTCCCACTTTATATTAAGTGGCCTTAACTAATATGTACTTACACAAAAATTAATAGTGTGTTACAATGTACTTATTGTGTAAATACATGTATTTGCTGTGTACTTATGCTTGATTAAATACATGTTTGTAATTAAATCTGTAATTAACTTTTGTAATTACATTTGTAAATATTCTGTTGACCCTCCCTTACACCTTAACCCACCCTTAAACCAGTGGTGTAGTCCTTGCTATACGCACGTATACTCAGTATGCTTACTTTTTTCCATGAGCTGTTTGGGTATTACCACTTCTGAGGATCAATAATTGAGTATACCCTCAGTATACTCACTTGTTTTCTGATTAAACTTCTCTAATTTACATGTATTTGCGTCCCCTTTAACTGTATACCAAACGGGTTTTTTTTTTTAACTCACAACTTAATTTGTTAAGATGTGCCTATCTCTTACAATTCTTACTTGAATATTTATATGACACATTTTTCTTTGTTTACCCCAAAAGGATCTGATCCTGATCCACACTAAAATTAAAATCCTAAAATCACCCCTGTAAAACAGTATTTCACATTTGTCTTAATTGTGCCGCTAGTGAACGACATTATACCGTATATAACACTAAAAACAATAAGACAAAGACTACTCATAAATCGCGTAACAATGTGCGATTTAAAAGGGTAACTACTAGTATATAATAGCGACAACAGAAGACAGACTCATAATAGTTTGGTTTAAAACAAGCATGCACGAATGTGACAAATAAAAATAATTGCTGATTGATGTTTAAAGGAACCTATAAAATGTAAAGTAAAAAGCCAGTAAAGAAAGTAAGCTAAAAAGCTGTCTTTCCATGTATGCACAGGTCCTTTTGAGTTAACTTAAATACAGGTAACTGATGTAAAAAAAAAAATATATATATATAATATATATATATATATATAAATATGTCCAATGAATCGAAGAAACATTGACTTTCGCCGTTTCTTTGCCTACTTTCATTTAAAATTTGTGTCGGGTGTAATAGTACACCACCTTCTTTTCTAGGACTACACCACTGCCTTAAACCTACCCATGCCACCAAACCTGTCCATAACCCAACTTCTATCCCAACTCAAAGGGCTCTATTTTGACGGTCCATGCGCAGAGCGCAAAACGCAGGGCGCAAATGCTTTCAGGGCGTGTCAGGACGCGTTTTTGCTAATTTAAGGACGGGAAATCTGCCTTGCGGCACATGTTCTAAAAGGGTCGAGATTATTTTCTTAATGAGTTATCGGTGTGTTTTGAGAATAAACCAATTAGAGTCTCATCTCCCATTCCCTTTAAGAGTCAGCTGCGTCACGCCAAGAGCGCATTCGCTATTTACAGGACGCAAAGTAAGTCTAAGTGGAAAAAATGAGCATTTCACAAGCAAACAGTTCACAGTTTTTTTTTTTACAGAAAACAGTTAAACAGAGCATCTACTGCGTGAGAATGAGAGATAATGGAACTACTTTCACTTTCGCTCTTGGATAGGGAAACCTTTACGCACAGACATCAATTAGCCTATAAATAAATACTTTTGTTTGTTAAGCACAAATATTTGTTTCAAAACTGTTTCTAAATTCAGTTCTAATTTCCAGCAAACAAATAAATGAACAATAATAACAAAATGTGCTCAAAAACCTGAGTTATATCCTAAAACACATGCTGTGCCCCATATGGTCTAAAACCTGACAGGTGGGCAAATCTAAGCTTGTTTTTAATAAAACAAATATAAATATGGATATAATAAATAATACTGCTAATAATAATAATAACAACATTTTACAAAAGCAAATTGTTATGAATGAACTGAAAAAGCCTCCCGAGATGATGAAGGCATAAAAGCAGTGATTTTTCATATTTATGTAGGCTAGAAAATAATAAGTTTTGTAATATTTTAATCCTTTATATTTATATTCTATATCTATTCTTATTATATCCTATATATATCCTTAATATTTACATTTTTTCATATGTAAAGATATTTGCCTATTGCTCTCTTGTGTGTATTAAGCAGTGTGTAAGCGAGGCGCAACTCTGCGCTGAAGTTTAGACCGGGTTAGTTTTGGGCTAATGAAAAATCTGTTATAGTTTCTCAAAATAGCAACGCGCCAGCGGTCGCCTCAGGACGCCTTCCTTTTTAGACCAGGACGCCTATGGGCGCAAAAATGAGCGCTAATGCATTTGCTATTTAAACAGCGTAGCGCAACGCCTCAAAACGACTCTTGCGCCAAGCTGAAACTACCAAAAGACTACTGCGCCACGCCTTGCCCCACACTGCGCCGGGTGTATGATAGGGCCCAAAAGCACCACAAGTGTTCTCTAAATACATTATAAACACAGTAAGTACATTATATTTATTTTTTGATGTAAGTACATAGTAGTTAAGGACAATTAATATAAAGTGGGACCGTACGGTACAGTACATAACCGTACCTTACAGTACCAGTCAGTGGAAACGGGTCATTGGATAGCTCACTCATTTCATTGGGGAAAATAAACCTCCACCACTTCAGTAAAAGGGATTCTTAAAAAGAGTCTTTTCAAGGATTTTTAGTGTGTAAAACGGTTAAACAAGTTACAAATAAAGCCAAATAAACATCCTGCCACTGTTCATGGTGCTCCAAACATGTATTATTTAATTTCTTCAGTGAAACAAAACAAAAAATTAAGGAAAATCCTCCTGGGTGATCTTTTCCACACAGTGAAAGCAAACGGACATTGGCAAGCTTCAGAAAAGACTATGTTCTCTGCTGACTCATATTCATGTGACTGCATATTCAAGGTCTTCTCTAGCACTACAGCAGCTTTGAGGGAAACAGAGGAATGCTGTTGCTTGCCGAAAATTGTCTTTGTGCTCACGTTCACATTCAATTAGGGATGTCAAAAAATGTGTCAATGACACCAAACAAAGGGTTGATCAAACAGATATTTCAATTTCAATCTGGTTCTATTGTATGAGTCTGGGAAGCTAAAAATAATATACAAAAACAACATATACCACTGCTCAGATTTGTATGCTTGAAAGAATTCTCTTATTCATCAAGGAGGTTTGTTTCAAAATTGACAGTAAAGACATTTTTTTATGCTGGAAAGGATTTCTATTTCAAACAAAACCTTTTTCTTTTAATCAAAGGAAAAATATATAAACAAATAATATTAAAACAACTCACATTTTAAAAGCTTTAGATAAAAAAAAATAGCTAAGGGAAACTGCAGGTTTTGTGGTTATAACAGCTTTATTGTTTTGTTTTGGAAAACTAAAATAATAAAATAATTACAAAAAATAGAAAATATATGAAAAATAGTGAAGCTTTATAAATTAGAAATGTTTTATGGTTTGTTTACATAATTTGAGATCATTGTTTTTGAGGAAGATTAAAATAACCCAAACTTTTTAGTAATAAATAGCTCTCATAGGTCTGCCAGCAGCTGGTTTTTGTGGGTCTGCTGAAGGTCATTTTTTTCCCAGTATAAATGTTGGTGATTTCTGTCTATTGAATACAAGATATCTTTACAAAACAAAAGAGCAAAATGACTTAAAATATGATTTTAAGTCCTGCTAAAATTAAAAAAATAATAATAATACAATACTTAAAAGCAAACAAAACTAACTTATATTGCAAGATTGGAGAAACATATTTCACTTTAAAAAAAGACCAAATCAACATTATTTTAAATACATTTTATAAACAACCTTTAAAAAAAGCAAACTTTTTAAAAACTACAGAAATATCTTACCTTTAACTGAGGTTTGCTTACGGCTGATTTCCATAGTTCAGAGAAGCATTTGTTTGTTCATTAATTTTCTTTCTTTTAGTATAAATTTTGCTGTGGTTTTTTTCTAGTAAATCCAGCATATAAAAATCAAAATGAATTAAAATCTGCTATTAGGTCTTAATACGGTTTAGTCACTGTTGGTTTTTGTGGGACAGGACAGCATTTGTTTGTCCATTAATTTTCTTTCTTTTATTATACATGTTGCTGTATTTTTTTCTCGTAAATTGAAGATATACACACAACCCCAAATCTGAAAAAGTTGCGACAATATGAAATACACAAATAAAGAAAGAAGGTAGTGTTTTCTAAATTTATTTTGACTCGTACTTCATTAAAGAAAATCCAAAAGCACATTATTTAATGTGTTTCTCATGTTTTTTAATAAACACAAATTACAATTTTGGTTCTAGCAGCAACACTTTTCAATAAAGTTGGAACAGTAAAGCATTGACCACTTTGTAATGTTTCCATTGATTTTCACAATGCTTAAAAGACATTTAGGGGCTGAAGACAGCAAGTGATGAAGTGTTTTAGGTGTAATTTTGTCCCATTCTTCCTGCAAACATGTCTTAAGGTAAGCATTAGTCAAGGTCTTTGTTGTCGCATTTTGCGCTTCAAAATGCACCACACATTCTCTATTGGAGACAGGTCAGGACTGCAGACAGGCCAGACAAGTATGTGTATCCTCTTGCTGTGCAGCCAGGACTTTTTAATGTGTGCAGAATGTAGTTTTGCAATGTCTTGACACAACCCCATACCATGGCAGGCTTTTGGACCTGTTGCGGCTAACAGTCTAGACGATCTTTTTCTTCTTTGGTCCATAGCACACGGCATCCATTTCTTCCAAAAAATACCTGAAATACTGATTCATCTGACCACAGTACACTGTTTCTACTGTGCGATGGTCCATCCCAGATGCCTCCAAGCCAAGAGAGATCAATGGCACTTTCTGGACACTGTTAACATAGGGCTTACTTTTGGCACAGTACAGTTTTCGCTGGCATTTGTGGATGTAACTACATATTGTGGTACGTAAAGGTTTGACAAAGTAGTCCTGAGCCCACGTGGTGATATCGCTCATAGATGAATGAGGATTCTTTAAGTCAAATTATATTTGGAGATCACAATTTCTTTTTTTTATTTGCATTTTCCATACTATATCAACTATTTCTGATTTGGGGTTTTACAAATAATAAAAACAAAATGACTTAAAATATGATATTGAGTCCTGCTTAAATGCTAAATACAATACTTAAAAGCTTTAAAAAAATATTGTTATACACGTTTGGAGAAAGCTACTTCAAAGACCAATATTATTTGACCAAAAAAAAAAAATATTTAAAAGCCGAAGAAAATTCTTTCATTGTACTGACAGATTGTAAAAACACTGCGCTGATGTTTCCACACACAAATACAACCAGGAACATTTATTAAGAAAGTAAACGGTTCTCAGGTTTTGCTTGGGGCTTTTCAGCATTGATGGTGATTCTGCTCATAAATGAATGAGGATTCTTTATGTCAAATTATATTTGGTGTTTTCTACTTTTTTTTTTTTTCTATACTGTCCCAACTTTTTATGATTTGGGGTTATACAACAAAAAACAAAATGACTTGAAATATGATATTAAGTCCTGCTTAAATGCTAAAAACAATACCTAAAAGCTTAACAAAAACTTGATTTATACAAGTTTGGAGAAACATATTTCAAAAGACCAATATTATTTGACAAAACTTAAACCTAAAGATTAACCTTATTTTAATAACATTTTAAAACTAAGCTTTAAAAAAAAAAAAAAAAAAAACTTTAAAAGCCGAAGAAACATCTTTCATTTTACTGACAGATTATAAAAACACTGCGTTTTGCTTGGGGATTTTCAGCATTAATAGTGCTATCACAAAAGTGCAAGTTACCTTTGCCAAGAGCACTGACAGAACCCCATACCATGACGGGCTTTTGGACCTGTTGCTGGTAAAAGTCTAAATGATCCTTTTTTTCTTTGGTCCGGAGAAAACGGCATCAATTTCTTCCAAAAAAAAAAAATACTTGAAATAGTGATTCATCTGATTACAGTACACATTTCCACTGTGTGGTGGTCCATCCCAGATGCCTCCAGGTCAAGAGAGTTCAATGGCACTTCTGGACACTGTTAACATAGGGCTTCCTTTTGGCACAGTAGTTTTCGCTGGCATTTGTGAATGTAACTACATATTGTGGTACTTAAAGGTTTGCCAAAGTAGTCCTGAGCCAATATGACGACAATTCTTAAAGTCAAAGTGATTTGGAGATGACTACTTTTTTTTGTTTGTTTTTTGTTTTTTTGCGTTTTTCTATACTGTGCCAACTTTATGATTTGGGGTTCTACTACAAAAAACAAAATGACTTAAAATATGATATAAAGTCTTGCTTAAATGCTAAAAACAATACTTAAAAGCTTCAAAAACTCGATTTGTACAAGTTTCTAGAAACATATTTCAAAAGACCAATATTAGTTGACCAACCTTAAACCTAAAAATCAACCTTATTTCGAAAACAAGCTTTAAAAATAGACACAAAAGCTACAGAAACATCTTTCATTTTTCTGCCAGATTATAAAAACACTGCACAAATACGACAAGGAACATTTATTAAGAAAGTAAACAATTCTCGTACGTTTTGCTCAGGGCAGATTTTTTGCGGGTCTGCTGAAGTTTCAGGTAAGTGTTCAGGAAAGCGTCTGGAGCTCATTTGTCATGCGGTAGGAAGCTTTCTGTGAGTTTGGTCGCAGGGACAGGCCGGTAATGGGCTTCTGATCTTCAGGGCACGGACAATAGAAACATTTAACAGCTCCACTGTTTCTCTCTCTCTCCGCTGGTGAGTAATTGGAAATGAGAATTACTGTCCGATCGGCTCTTGTGCGAGGAGAGCGAGAGCGTCTGCTGCTTTCTAATGAGACCGAGCTCAATCTCACAAGTTCAGCGCCGCCTCCATTCGTTTGTTTCGTCTCTTATTCCCTGCTCTCACCGCTGCTTTGCTGTCTTATCAGATGAAGAAATAATTAAGATCTGCACACACATGTACTGTCTAGTAGTACGCCACACAAATAGACAATGTTTGTTTTTTCTTATACGAAAATACAATTGTACCTTTTTTGAGGCATAATTAATTTTATGTATGAGTTCTGTGGTTATACTGTATACTGGGGTTGACGTGATTGTTGTGTGTGTGTGTTTGTGTTTGAATCATGTCTCTCATGCTCACTGTGGCTGTATTTATTTAATACTGATTACAGTAAAAACAGTAAGTGTCAAACATTTTTTATTTATTTATTTATTTATATATACAATTTAAATGGAAAATGCAATGAAAATGGAAATGTATTGGATATGAAAAAACTTTATATTTTATAAATATATTTTAAAATAAATAATATTTATAGTTTTTTTTTTTCAGCCTGTATGTTTTGATAACAATAAATAAAAAAAAATTTTATAATGAACTAAATTAATTAAAATACCACCACCCTCCTCTGCGATCTCTTAAAACTGGGGTATCCAATATATAGAAGTTAACAGAAAAATAAAATACAGTATCAAGTAGAGCTGCACAATTAATCGTAAAAAGATCGCGATCTCCATTCGACCCCCTAGACGATCTTAATCCAGCATTTCTACGATTCTGTCAATCATATTTTCAAGCTCAGAGGAGAAGCGAAAGTGGCCGCACAAGTCTTCACATTGTTTGACATATGTTGTTCAGCAACTTGGACACCTCCAAATGATGTTGAAGGAGTCACATGCTGTATTTTTAAGATATAATTCACCTCAAAAATGCAATTTCTGTCTTCATGAAATGTATTTACGACCGCAAAAATCACACGTGACGTGAGCTGACTGTCAGCTGTTACCACAGAGAGGGCGGTCGCGCGTGCCTCTAAATGAAGCCTACTTTAGTGAACAGAACCTAGGCTGTGAATTACAGGTAACGCTAATAATGTTGTAAATAACATTCAGTTTGTGGAACAGAGTGATCGTTTGGGAGCCTCGCCGGACGTGAAACGCTCTTAGTGGAAATGAAACCGAAAGCGCACACAGTGTTGCCAGATGTAGCTGACTGATTCCAGCCCCAAATGTATCCAGAACCCTCCGAAATGCAAAAATACCCACCCAGTCTTCTGTATTCACGAAAATTACATCAGTGACAGATTTTAAACAGACAATGACAGATTGTAAGCATACGTCTCAAACATAATAATTCAACATCAGAATTATCATCAGCATTAATGACCAGGACAAATCTAAAGTCTGTTCAAGTCCACCATTCCAAGTCGATACAAAATTTAGCTTTTTAACCAACAGTACAACTACACTCATATTCGCCTTCATTTTACATCTACAGAATCGTGAGAAAATCCTGATCTTTATTTTAGGCAAAAAAAAAAAATCCCGATTCTCATATTAGCCCAAATCGTACAGCTCTAGTATCAAGTATCAATTATACAAAGTAAGGCAATTATTCTGGATCCTGATGATTGCTTTGTGCCAGCAGCTGAAGTCCAGATCTTTAATGCATTTCATTTGTACCAAGTTCACTCGATAACTCCAACATTATAATGTCCTGAAGTTGTACCAACCACTTGTACATGAGCAAATTTTGTGGAGGCAGCCAATGTTGGGCTAGTAGCTATTTTGCAGAAGTTAGACCAGCCAGCCAAACAGCTTTTTGTGGCTTGATGAGGTTCAACGTAGAATCATCGCTCAGTAATAGAAATGGAAGGATTCACTGGTAATGGATATTCAATCATTTTAGATAGGATAACACTGACCTCCTTCCAAAATGTTTGTAATTTTTATAGTTTTTTGTAATAATTAAATACAAAATTTAAACTTAACCATTTTTTGTTCATTTGTTTGCTGCTCAAAATGACAAGACATTTTTTGCAACAATTGAAATAAAAAAACGTTTGTATTTTTTTAAGAGTATTGTCAAACACTATTTAACATTATTGTTTTTTTTATTTATTTATATATATTTTTAATTGTAAATAGTAGTAAAATATAGAAGATAAATAAAATAATATTTTAAACAACACACACACACACACACACACACACACACACACATATATATATACATATATATACACACACATATATACATATATATATATATATATATATATATATATATATATATATATATATATATATATATATATATATATATATATATATATACACATATACACATATACATATATACATTATATATATATATATATATATATATATATATATACACATACACATATACACACACACACACATATATACATTATATATATATATATATATATATATATATATATATATATATATATATATATATATATATATATATATATATATATATATATATATATATTAGATTAAGACATTCTAAGATTTTTAACATTTTTTAGGATATTCGATGTAATATTTTTAACTAAATACAATTTTTAAAATTTGTTTGCTTGTCAAAATGACAAATATGACAATTTTTGTAATAATGCTAATATTTTAAAAAAGGCTATTGTTATTTGATAACATTTATTGTCAAACACTATTAAAAATTAAAGTGTTTATGTATTTATACTTGTTAATTTTATTTATTATTGTGCTCAACTGGTTCTCAATTATTACTAATGCATATCATTATTAATATTAACAGTTTAAAAACCATTTAACTGGGTTTTACTTTTATGAAAACCGTGATCGTTTTTTATTTTATTTTCTCCGATTAGAACATGCATTTGTTTTATTTTCAGCTAAGTCCCTTTATTAATCAGGGGACGCCACAGCGGAATAAACCACCACTTTATCCAGCACATGTTTTTGCGGAACAGGATGCGGCAAGATCCGGCTCAAATTAAGCATTGGCATCACGTGGATCAATTCCAGTTTAAAATATATTCAAACAGAATAAAAAGCTATTTTGGTTAGTTAGATTATTTCACAATATTTCGATCAAGTCAAGTTAAACTTTAGTTAAAGAACACTTTAAAAACACAAAAGTGAGCCAAAGTGCTGTACAGAAATATACAACAAAAGTATAAAAGTATATAAAATACAAGATAAAATATAGCTAGACTACATTGAAAAAAAAAAAAGGATGTCTGCAAAAAATGTTGTAAACCTTTTATGTGTTGAATTTAAACAAACAAATTAAATTTACTTATGTTCAACGTAATTTGTTTGTTTAAATTCAGCGCAAATAAAGTTTAAAAACATTTAATAAAAAATAAAATAAACAAATAAATCAAGTAAATCCAAGGAATCATCTTTGAATAATTTTTTTCAGTGCACTTAAAAATTAAAATAGCCAGTTAGTAAGATCAGTTGTCAAACGCCAACGAAAAAATGATTTAATTGATTTAAATTTAAATGAGAACATGAAAAGGGCCTCTCTAATAGGTAGCGGCAAATCATTACAAAGTCTAGGACCTACCACAGCGAAAGCCCGACCTTACTTTAAGGCTGATTTATACTTCTGCGTCAAGCGTATGCGTGTGGTCTGGCGCAGCCTTCACGGGTTGCATAGCCTTTGGGTGGCTGATGTGTACCTTTCAAAAAATATTACGTTACAACAACGCGCAGTGTAAGCCCTGTGATTGGTCAGCTTAGTAGCTGTGCCGAGTGTGGGCAGAGCAGAGAGCTGCGAGCCTGATGGAGTGAGTTTACAAGTGTCGAGTCCCGAAAGGGAGCTCCAGAAGTTTTGTTTTTACAGTATGATTAAAGTTGTTGCACGTCTGCAGGTTCCCGCCTTGCAATGAGTGAGTTTTAGTTACTTGTACATTAAGGTAGTGTGAAGACAAAAAACACTCACGAAGAAACTCTACACAGGGGAACATAAAAACCTCACTGCCAGCTACAGCTTTCAGGAGTGTTATTGCAGCGCAACACAATGTGTGAGCGAGTACCAGTTAACGGTCGTGCTGCAGCATTTTGCACTATTTGGAATCGAGCAATACCTCATCCTCAACTCCCCACATACAGTGCATCACAGTAATCTAACCTAGCGGTTACTAAAGCATGGATTTCTGTCTCAAACTGTTGATTTGGTATGTATTTTTTGCTAGTTGTCCTAATTAAAAGCAGCTAGATTTAACTACCAATCTGATCTGATAGTCAATTTTAAAATCTGAGTCAAATTTCACCCCTAAATTTAAGACTGTAGGCTAAATTTGCTGAGCTAACAAAGCCAAATTGCATCAAACAATCGCAGCCCTGGCGAGCACTGAAAACTTCCTTCAAAAATATTGAAAACTTGAAACTACCAGTGCTAATTAAACTATTCCTGAGTGGGTGTATGTGGAATGTGTGTAGCTCATAACTGAAAGGAGGAGCGCTGATCACAGAAGTGTCACTGAGTTAAGTGCTTTGCCGAAGGGCGCAATAGCGGTGGACACAGAAAGTGTGAGAACTCTGGAACAAACAGCTCAAATCAAGGCCCTCCGGGTTCCCAGCTGGGATTTGAAGAAGTAATCCTGCGACTAACAGAGATCTCTGTTGCCCGGCCACTGGCGACACACACGCTTCACAGAGATTACACATTTTAGCCTGCGCTCAGCAGCAAATTTTATGTCCTGTTTTTTTATTCTCTGCTCGCTTTGACCTCCAAAGAAAGCCGGGTGTTTTTTATAGAAGCGGAGGAGGTGAAAGAGATGCTGTTGTTTTGCTTTATTACTGTTGCTTTCGTGCTGTAAAGAGATTCTGCAATAAAACTTTTCTTGTCCACAACCTTCCAGCTAACCTTCTGGCCCACACAACACAGCCTCGATTCTCATTGGCCCACACAACACGGATCAACTCTTACTGGCTCACACACACACAACACAGAATCAACTCTAATTGGCCCACACAACAACACCTTGAGTCTTATTGGTTCACTTAACTTTGCCTCAACTTTCGTTGACCCACACAATATAGCCTCTACTCTCATTGGCCCACAGAACACAGCCTTTACTCTCATTGGCTCACACAAAACAGTCTTGACTTATTGGTCCAGATAACCTTGACTCTTATTGGTCCATATAACTCAGTCTCGATTCTCATTGGTTCATACAACACAGACCAACTCTCATTGGCCTACACACACAAAATAGATTCTAACTGGCCCACACAACACCACCTCAACTCTTATTGACCCACACAACAAACCTTAAATCTCATTGGCTCAGACAACACAGCCTCAATTCTCATTGACCAGCATAACACAACCTCGACTCTCATTGGTCCACACAACACAGCCTGGACTCTCATTGGCCCATTTAACACAACCCTGAAACTCATTGATCCACACAATATATATGAGCAATATCACACGTGTTGCAGTGCGATATGGCTGTATATCAGCACTAGTGGGAGTTGTGGAAGGCCGCAGCATATCAGCATATATACAGCCATATCGCACTGCTACGAGAGCAATATTTCGTATGTTTCGTATGTATATATATATATATATATATATATATATATATTTGACACATTTGCAATTGTTACTCTTTTGTTACAATTGTTGTTGCAATTGTTACTACCGTGTTACTCTTAGCATAATAAGCTGAAAATTGTGCCGTTATCCTCTGAGAATGTGTGTGTGTATTTGTGTGTGAGATCATTCACTTCATCAGAGACTGTATTTTAGACACTGAGCGTGAGATGAAGAAACGAGCGAAGAAAAGACAAATGAGCCTAGTTGTGCTGCTCATCTCCGAGCGCCGCAGTGTTTATCAGCACAAATCACTGCTCATTCCTGACTCTACACACATGTAGACATCAGTGTGTGTGTTCCTGTACTTTCCAGAAGTTCAGCGCCTCAGGCAGATGTGCAAGAATTATGAGTTCCAATATATGAATTATTTAGATTACTTGGGCATTTGTGCAATGCATTGATATATGCGTGTGTGTTGGGGGACGGGGGGTGTGGGGGGTTACAAATCAGACAGCGGGACTGAAACATGTTTGCATTTTCCAGATGTTTCATCAAGTCTCTTATTAGCAGTAAATCAGCACATCTGTTCAATTAGTCTCAGATAAACAGTGTGTGCAAACAAATATTATCTGCTGTCCTCAGTCTTCTTCAACATCTGCTTTTAGATTGGGTTCCCTTTCCACAAAACTTTTCATGCAGGAAACTTCTCAGTGGAGTCACCTTTGCCAAACACCATACATCACACGTGGCACTTAAATGGGGAAATTAAATATTTACTCTGCCGACTGAAACACCTTGAGGAATAATCATGCAAACAGCACTTCATTATGAACATTATCATTTAATATTGCAGCGGGCGCCATATCTGCAGTCAGACAATCCTTATCCCCTTTAATAGATAATAAGAGTATTGTTTATTTTTATGTATATTTAATTAGATGTTATAATATTTGAATAAATATATATTTTATATCAATATGTAGTCATATATTTTCATAATGTATATTACATGTTTAATAATTTGATGACATAATTGCACTAATTAATCTTTTGATGACCAATATGTTTTTGTTTTTTAAAAATGTACGTACGCATGTACACTACCTGACCAAAGTCTTGTCGCCTATCCAAGTTTTAGGAACGACAACTAATAAGTTGACTTCTGGTTGATCATTTGGTATCAGAAGTGGCTTATATGAAAGGCAAAGGCCTCTAGATTACACTTATTTTACCACAATAAAATATGATCATGCCTTGATTTTGAATTATTTCATCAGGACAGTATGGTCTGACTTCGCTTAGACAAATAAAGCCCAATGCATTGCTTTAAAATGGAAAACAGACATTGATGTACCAATTGGACTGTGGATCTCAGAAGTTTGCAACTGTATAACATTGGAGAAGATCACATATTCTTTAAAAGGAAAGGATGAAGTATTTAAAAAGATTTGGAATCCATTTTTGAACTACAATAAAACAGTACCACTTGATTTGATTTAACAAAATGTTTTTGTTTCTACTGGCTTTTACTGTATCTCCTCCCTTTTTATTTATTCATTTAATTAAATTTTACTTATTTATTTATTATACTGTGTATGTTTTAATTTAGTTTGTTTGCGGTTTTGTTTTGATGTTCTGTATTGTTAATTCTTGAAAAAGCGAAATAAAAATATATAATAATCAGACAAATAAAGCCCTGCTCACACTGAGATTTTAGCCACAATTTTGTCATCTGAGATAAATTTCGGAAATCCTAAGATTCCTGAAATCCTAGGCTAAAATTGATGATCTTTGATTGTTGGTTCGACATGTTCACAGACAGCCCGTTGCTATCAGACTTTTCCTCCGTTGAAGTTGTGGTAGGCAAAGCAGTGGCGCAGTAGGTAGCCCTGTCGCCGCACAGCAAGAAAGTCGCTAGGTCGATCCTCGGCTCAGTTGGCGCTTCTGTATGGAGTTTGCATGTTCTCCATGCATTCGCGTTTAGGGTGCTTCGCTTTCCCCCACAGTCCAAAGACATGCGGTACAGGTGAATTGGGTAGGCTAAATTGTCCGTAGTGTATGAGTGTGTGTGTGTAAATGTGTGTGTGAATGTTTCCCAGAGATGAGGTGCAGCTGGAAGGCCATCCGCTGCGTAAAAATGTGCTGGATAAGTTGTCGGTTCATTCCGCTGTGGCGACCCCAGATTAATAAAGGGACTAAGCCGACAAGAAAATGAATGAATGCATGAATGAATGAAGTTCTGGCAGTGTCAGAAGATTTCAGATACTTTCCTGCAGTGTGACAACAGCTGTGATGAGCGTCAATCCAAGAACCAACAGTAGCGAAGAATCTGATGACGCAATCCATGAGACAATTCAAATGATCACGGGGAAATGACAAAACTGTTTTTGTTCTTCCATGTTATATTATTGAGACACGCCGTGTGCAAAATTGCCACTACAGATTGTTTATGTTTGCTGTGAGGAATCATTTCAGAACGCGGGATGGTGAAAGTGTCATGGGTTGAATGAAGTCAAACTCCGGGAGAGTTTTTTTCCATGTTTGGTGCGTCTTCATTGTCGTTCAGTCTGACTTTAATGACAGCTGAGATCTTACAGTGTGACATGTTCATGCAGTCTGACATACTACAATTGTTCAGGACTATAAAAAAATCTCAGTGTGAGCCAGCCTTAACTCAAATCACTTATTAATAAAGTCATCTGGAATGACAAAGAAAGCGTTCCTGCAGGACTCCCAGAGTACATCAAGATTCTTTTTTGATTTGTCTCCAATGCCTCTTCCATCTCACCCCAGACATGCTCAATAATGTTCATGTCTGTTGACTGGGCTGTCCAATCCTGGAGCACCTTGACCTTGTTTGCTTTCAGGAGCTTTGATGTGGAGGCTGAAGTATGAGAAGGAGCGCTATCCTGCTGAAGAATTTGCCCTCTCCTGTGGTTTGTAATGTAATGGGCAGCACAAATGTCTTGATACCTCAGGCTGTTGATGTTGATCATCCACTCCGCAGGTCTCTCGCACGCCCCTATACTGAATGTAACCCCAAACCATGATTTTTCCTTCGCCAAACTTGACTGATTTCTGTGAGAATCTTGGGTCTATGTGGGTTCCAGAAGGTCTTCTACAGAATTTGGGATGCAGTTCAACAGATGATTCATCTGAAAAATCCATCTTCTGCTACTTTTACAAATCATCAAGTTTGTCAAGTTATTGTTTGTTCCTCTTACAACTGGAAACCAAGACAACTGGATTTCTACATTAGATTATCATAATAGGTTTGATCGCATTTTCAATATTCAAAATAACGTGTAATGTGTGACACCATAATGCTTATTTTGTAAATAATAGGGAAAATGTCTGCTTCGATTTTATTTATTTATTTATTTATTATTATTTTTTTAGGAGTACTTATTATTATTATTATTATTATTATTATTATTATTATTATTATTATTATTATTATATTTTGCATTGTAATAATAATAATAATAATAATAATAATAAAAACTTATTAATTAAATTATATATTTATTATTATTTTTAAGAATACTTTAAAATGCAAAATGTAATAATAATATTAATAATAATAATAATAATAATAATTAATATTATTATTTTAAAGAACACGTATTACAATGCAAAATATAATAATAATAAAAAATAATAATAATAAATAATAATAATGATCATTTTTAAGAAAATTTATTACAATGCCAAATATAATAATAATAATAATAATAATAATAATAATAATAATAATAATAATAATAATAATAATAAACTATAATTAAATGATTTATTTATTATTATTTTTAAAGAATATTTATTACAATTCAAAATATAATAATAATAATAATAATAATAATAATATTAATTATTATTATTACTATTAATTAATTTTATTTTAAGAGTACTTATGACAATACAAAATTTAATAATAATAATAAATTACATTTATTTATTATTATTATTTTAAGACTACTTATTACAATGCAAAATATATTAATAATAATAATAATTAATATTATTATTTTTAATATTATTAGAATACTTATTACAATGCAAATATAATAATAACAATAATAAAGATAATAACAATAATAAACTAATTAATTAAATGATTCATCATTTTATTTATTAATATTATTTTTAAGAATATGTATTACAATGCAAAATATAATAATAATAAATTAATTGATTAAATTATTTATTTATTATTATTTTTAAGAGTACTTTTTACAATGCAAAATATAATAATAATAACAATAATAATAATAATAATAATAATAATATTAATAATAATAATAATAATAATAATAATACATTAAATAATTAATTAACTTTATTTTATTGATTAATATTATTATTATTTTAAGAGTACTTATTACAATGCAAAACATAATAATAATAATAATAATAATAATAATAATAATAATAATAAATGATTAGTATTATCGTTATCGTTATTATTATTAATTGATATTATTTTTTAAAAGTACTTATAATGCAAAATATAATAATAATAAATAAATAAATAAATAAATAAATAAATAAATAAAGTTATTTAATTATTTATTTATTTATTAATAAGTATATTTATTCATTTGAAGATTTTTCCTTTTTGGGTAAAATCTCTGTCGTTGACTTTTTTTTTTTTACTTTTTAAGTTATTTTAAGTTCAACTAAATGAAGTCATGAATATTTAATTGTCAGCTATATCTGAAATAAAATAAGTTTAATTTATGCATTTAATGTTAAAGTTAAAAAACTCAATAATAGACCCAAAGTGCTGCTGAAAACCATTAAGGAATCTTTATGTTCTAAGTTACAGTACGGGCGACGCATAACTGTGTGCATGTGTGAGAGAGATTAATTGTGCACTAATGGCCGGTTTTTCTTAATTAATATGTGTCAGCACACAGTGGTGGATGTGAATGAAGAGTGAAGGATATTCTTTTAATTATTGAAGGAGGCGAAGAGAAATGATCTCTGCTTTATTAATGAGGCTTCGGCAGCGACTAATAGGAAACACGACTAACGCACTTCAGATTAATCCCGTGTACATTAAGACCTCTAATATCAGAATATGTAATTCACCCGGAGCGATGTGGATGAATAATAGATTGCGCTCTCTCTCTCTCTCTCGTCTTTGTTTAATGGCACTTATGAGCTGTGGTTTTGTCTGTCTTTATTTAGTTCATCTTTACACCGCAGTGAGAAAAGACTTCTGCTTTCTGGAGGGGTTTCTTGGTCATGCTGTAGTGTTTTGGGGTCGGTGATTTGTAGACTTTTTATATTTTATTATTAGCTGATGATCAATAGGAGTTGATTAATTAAAAATGCCTTTTTATTTTTATTTAAATTTCAGTTTCACTTTCTTTTCTTTTTCCTTTTTCTTCCATATTTGTCTTTTCCTTCCATCCTTTTCTTTTTTCTGTCTTATGTCCTTGTTTTCCATATTTTTAAATTTAATTTTATTTGTCTTTTTTCTTTTCTTTTCTTTTCACATTTTCTTTCTTTCATGTTTTATGTTTCTTGGTCATGCTGTAGTGTTTTGGGGTTGGTGATTTTTAATCTTTTTATATTTTATTATTAGCTGATGATCATTAGGAGTTGATTAATTGAAAATGGCTTCTCAGATTTTCATTTAAAATTCAGTTTCACTTTCTTTTCTTCTCTTCTTTATTTCTCCTGTTCCTTTCATATTTGTCTTTTCCTTCTATGCTTTTCTTTCTTTTTTCCCTTTTCTTTTTTCTGTCTTATGTACTTGTTTTTGTTATTTTTCTTCCATTTTCTTTCTCTTTTTCTTCATATTCCTTTTTTCTATCTTTTTCTTTCATAATATTTGTCATTTTATTTTTTTCCTTCCTTTTCTTTCTTTTTCCCCTTTTCTTTTTTCTGTCTTTTTGTCTTTGTTTTCTTTCTATGTTCATTTTCTTTTTGTCCTTTCTCTTTTTTCTTCATTTTATTTATCTTTTTTCCTTCCTTTTATTTTAATTCTTTTTAAATTTTCTTTCTTCCATGTTTCTTGGTCATGCTGTAGTGTTTTGGGGTCGGTGATTTTTAGTCTTTTTATATTTTATTATTAGCGGATGATCTATTAGGAGTTGATTAATTAAAAATGCCTTCTCAGATTTTCATTTAAAATTCAGTTTTTATTTCACTTGTCTTTTTCTTTATTTTTCTTCTTCCCTTTTGTTTCGTATTTTCTTTTCTTTATTTCTGTCCTTTTTTTCTTTATTTTTCATTTTCTTTATTTTTCCGCTTTTCCATTTTATTTATTTTCACTTTTTTTCTTCCATTTTTTCCCTTTTTCCCCTTTGTTTCTTCATTTTCTTATTTTCTTTTATTTTCTTTCTTTATTCTATCTGTTCTGATTAACTTTTTTAAAGTTAATAAAAATATTTGAATAATTAGTGTAAAAATGTATCTCTTTTCCTGTCATACCTGTTAACTTTAATAATAATAATAATAATAATAATAATAATAATAACAATTTAATAAACATTTAAATAATTGCTTTTAAAATGTAAATTTAATTTCCTTTATTTTTTTTCCATAATTTTATTTCTTTTTCTTTTTATCTGTCTGTCCGTCTATCTATCCCTTTTTCCTGTCACTCCTGTTCTGATTACCTTTAATAATTTAAATATATACAATTTTAAAAGTATAATTTTTTTATTTCAAATTTCTTGCAACAATAATTTAGATATTAAATGTTACTTCTACCTTCTTAATATTTTGTAAACAATTGAATAATTAACTAAACTTAATGTTTCTATAGTTTATAACTATTAAAAAAGAAAGATAATTTTTGAACATCTCCGAAAAGTAATATTTATAAATGATTATAATATATTATATTAAATTACATTTTTTCATTTATTTTTCCCTCATTTTTCCCATCGGCCAGGGTTTCCTCCGGGTGCTCCAGTTTTCCCCAGTCTAAACACATGCACTATAGGTGAATTGGATGAACTAATTTGGCCATAGTGTATGAGTGTGTATGTGTGTGACTGAGTGTGTACAGATGTTTCCTAGTACAGTGTTGCAGCTGAAAAGACATCCGCTGTGCAGAACATTTGCTGGATAAGTTGGTGGTTCATTCTGCTGTGGCAACACCTGATGAATAAAGGGACTAAAGCCGAAGAAAAACTAATAAAAGAATGATTTTTTCCAAATGTTGCTTCCGAAATCACATCTCGTGTTTCTTTACAACCTATCGTGACTTGTTAATTAGTTACCCACTGTTCTCACAATTACCTTGTTGGTAAAAATATCTACCCTGATTTATCTATTTTTTAAATAATAAGCTCTGGCTCCATTTTGCAATTCCGTTTCCATGCCAACAAGATCAAGGTAAAAATTTACACCAGTCAGAACGGTAGATAAACATGAACACTAACTAATTAACAAGCCAGACGCAGCAGTCACACTCACTGTGGATTGGAAGATGAAGACAAGAAACCAGTGCTTCAACAACAACATGAAGCCTAGAAAATATATAAAACACAGAGGTGACGAGTTCACCGATATTACTCAGAGAAACTGCATTTTATTTACAGATGTAATTGTTCATTAATCAGAGTCAGACGACAACAGTGTGAGATGCAGATTTCACACACCAGCAGATCACGTGGAGATGAAGATCAAGAAATGACCTTGATCTGTGTTCTGGGAATATGATGATATGGAGGAGTGAATTAATTTTAGTTTTGAAGCTCTTCAAGAGATAGCTCACATATTATTATTATTATTATTATTATTATTATTATTATTATTATTATTATTATTATTATTTCCTTTATTTAGCCAGGAGATCACATAGAAATTTTAATTCAGTTATTTATATCTCTGTGCTTGTTCCAAACCTGTTTGAGTGTCCTGAACATGAAAATATATTGCATAGTCTAAAGCCCGACTGGTTTTTAAATAATCCTAAATGATTGTAGAATGTCCAACTGCATGAGCATGATCCCTGTCACACTGTAAGATCTCAGCTGATCTCAGCTTAAATTTTTCACTCATTGTCATGGGCGTTGCTAGGCCTATTTCCTCTCAACCCCACAACAACTTTTGCGTTTGGCTCATGCACTGTACGCTAAACGATCGCCTCAGTCCCCTTTAAATTTGATTTCAATTTGAGAAACCGGCGGCAGAATCCAGCTCCTCTCCGTCTTGTTTTTCATTTGATCACCGAACCACTGCCGTGGACAACGAGTGGACAAGGTGTGTATTTACTGATAAATGGTTATAATATCTGCTTATTTGCAGTTTTTTGATATAGATAACCTTGTATCAGGCGAGGCAGTGGCGCAGTAGGTAGTGCTGTCGCCTCACAGCAAGAAGGTCGATGGGTCGCTGATTCGAGCCTCGGCTCAGTTGGCGTTTCTGTGTGGAGTTTGCATGTTCTCCCTGCGTTCGCGTAGGTTTCCTTCGGGTGCTCTGGTTTCCCCCACAGTCCAAACACATGCGGTATAGGGGAACTGGGTAGGCTAAATTGTCCGTAGTGTATGAGTGTGTGTGTGTGTGTGTGTGTGTGTGTGTGTGTGTGTGAATATTTCCTAGAGATGGGTTGCGGCTGGAAGGGCATCCGCAGTCTAAAAACTTGCTGGATAAGTTGGCGGTTCATTCCGCTGTGGCGACCCCTAAAATAATAAAGGGACTAGGCCGACAAGAAAATGAATGAATGAATAACCTTGTATCACCTGTATCCCAATGTCATAGAGGAGCAGTCGAATTTCTCTGCGTTTTACCATTTTCTCCAGCAAAAAATATAAACTCTTAACGAGCATGTCGCTATTTTTTTTTCAAATGAACAATAAAAATGAATGACTTTACAGTTTGTGTGGCATTAACAATACCACACAGCGACAGAAGCACTTAGAGAATGTACTCGTTTAACTGTCTCTGTGAGTCACTGACAGAGATAGAAGTTTAGTATTAAAAAAAAAAACTTATTATTCATTCAGATCGTGAAATATGTGAAATTATAATGGCCTCATGATGATCATGTTTATGACAGGTTTATGACAACAAGTCACCTTTGATTAAAAAAAGATATAACTCACCTAATGACAGTTAACTCTTTCCCTGCCAGCCTTTTTTCTTATATATAAATATAAGTATAAATATATATAAATGTGTGTGTGTGTGTGTGCATGTGTCATTTAATTAGAAAAGTGGCAGCTTATTTAATACATGGAAACAAAAATGCACTTATATAAAAATAATATAAAAAGTGTTTTTTTTTTCTACAGCAAACAGGTGGGTTGAGCCTATTTGGCTTATTCAGAACTCAAATGGCTGCGCCTGTCTATGTAATACAGTGGAATACTAGTATAAAACCCCACCATATTAAACAAACAGAAAGTGTAATGCTAATAAATTACTACGTATTAATGTAGTATTAGGCTTATATTGTTATATTGCGCATTGTTATTCTGCTTAAATCCTTTAAGGTTATTTTTTCCTCGATCTACACACAGCCTCCCATATTGCCAGAAAAAAAAAACAGAATTGTTGACATTTTTGCAGATTTATTAAAAAAGAAATGGCGATAAAGTATTTAGACCCTTTCAGGGTTCAACGTTAAGGATTTTTTTTTTAATGCAGTTGAGATTTTACCTTCGCTGGCAAAATTTTCACTGGCCCCATCAAAAAATAAATGATTAGCCATTTAGTATAATTAATTAATAATAATTAATAATTAGTGATAATAATAATATTAATAATAATAGCTATATCTTATCCACATTTTAAAAATAATGTCATTTACTATTTAAATATTTTTTTAATGTTTATAAATGTATAATGAGCAAAATGTTGTTTTATGCAAACTCAGAGCAGTATGCAAAAGGTGCAGTTAATAAATTGTAGATATAATAATTTAGTTATTTATTAAAATGTTGCCCCTGACTAAGTTTAAAGGGCGTGGGGGGAGGGGGGGGTGGTCGGTGGAGGTTGTGGGCCCCTAATAAGAGCTCTGAGGGCCCCAAATGTCCATGGGCCCTTAGAATCAACCTAACTTTCAGTACGTTCAGTAACTAACCATCTATCAGTAACTAACTATTCGAACGTCTCTCACGCTGGCCCCTGGGCAATCAGGCTGACTTTATTATTGAGCCCTGCCTTTGCTGTGACATTCACACATTTAACTCATTTCTTCTGATCATCCTTGAGATGGTTCTACACATTAATTTGAGTCCAGCTGTGTCTGATTATCTGATTGCACTTGATTAGGAAAGCCCTACACCGGTCTATAGAAGACCTCACTGCTCACAATGCATGTCAGAGCAGATGACAATCAGGAGGTCAAAGGAACTGCCTGAAGAGCTCAGAGACAGAAATGCAGCAAGGCGCAGATCTGGCCAAGGTTATAAAAACAATTGTGCTCCAATAGAGCACCTTTAGGATGTGGTGGAATGGGAGATCTGCATCATGGATGTGCAGCCGACAAATCTGCAGCAACTGCATGATGCCATCATGTCAATATGGAGCAAAATCTCTGAGGAATTTTTGCTGGAGCTTGTTGAATCTTTGCCAAGAAGGAGTAAGGCAGTTCTGAAGGCAAAAGGGGGTCCAACATTGTAAAGTCAAATCGCGAATTTGGACTTCATATGAATCAATGCATGGAGGAATTAGGCGGAACTAACGAAACTGAAAGTGTTTGGCGGAAGCAATTGGCTGACGGAGCTTGCCGAGGAGATACGGAACTTGCCGAGGAGATACGGGAAGTGCCGAGGAGATACGGGAAGTGCCGAGTGAATGCGGAAAGAAAAAAAAAAACTCACATGGCAAGTGCATGCATGCAGACGCGCTGTGAAAGCTGAAGAACGCGATCGCTGCATTAATAAACTTTCACGATTGCATGCAGAAAGTTTTAAGCTGCAGTGAGTAAGGAAGGGAAGGCACATCAGCACTTGGTCATCTCAGGGACACTGATAATATATGTGCAATATAAAAGACAGCTACTATTTTGTTGCACTGTAGTTCATTATTTTGTGCATTATAATACTTTGTGCACAATATTAAGTTAATCATGCTGTTCATTTATGTAAATAGTTTATGTAAAGTGAAATGCTTGCATTAATATTAAGAAGTATTATTTTAATATGCAAATTAATAATGCTGAGACAAAATTTGTGAAGGAACTGTCTTTATTTATATTACATTGTGTTTGTTTAAGTCAGTATTGCGAATAATGTATATTTTATATATTTTGTTCCTTTTCTAAGGTTATCAACCTATTGCTATCGCTGCTACTGGTATCGCTACTACTGTTCAAGCGCTACAGTATTGTATTATTGGGCAAACTGAAAGTTAAAATACAAAAGCTGAAAAGCCTTGGAGTTGTTCCCTGTGTCCCCTGTTATTGGCTGAAGCTCTTTCGAGTTAGAAGCAGATACTGGTGTGTGTAACCCATAAGAACTCGACAAACATGGTAGTGGTAAGGTGTATCTAATAAAGTGGCCGGTGAGTGTAAATAATTTGTCTGGTAACATGATTCGTTATTTTTGTAACAAATAAAAGCAGGCAAGGTGAACATAAATCATCTTCCATGACAAAAAAAATAAATCTAACCAACCCCAATCTTGCGACCAGCAGCACATAAAAGCACACTTCAGAAAGACAGATATTTGGCATGAATGGATTTATTCATCACTGGTGATTTATTGATTAATTGCGCGGCTCATGTGTCTGATCAGCTGCCAGACATGCGGGTTAATGCTGTTGGATGTGAGTGACTCTAACAGACATCAGAGCATGTAGCACAGCGGCAGAGCGTCTGACAGCACAGTGTGTTACTGCAGACCAAAGCTGTCATCTATTTCTAATCCACTGTTACACAACACTGATGCTTCCACGGTCGTGACTGAAGGCCAATGCAAACTCGCTCTTGTTTAGAGGACTCTTCTAGGGCCAATCCAAATTCAACTTCCCTTTAGCTATTGAAACAGTGTGTGAAAGAGAAGGGCTTCAAACTTACCCCTAAAAAATAAAACAGCACTAAAACACCAGCACACATCATCATACATCATCGTGAGCTCTTACTCCATATGAGCTTGACGACAGCAACTGCGGTAGTTATTCCAGTAACATTCATTTTGGTATACATCTTCAGAAAAATCACCAAAGGTAACAAAATCATGTTATCATAATGATATAATGTGGCAATAAGCTCATAACTGTATTGTGTAAATCCACCAAAGGCCGCTGTATACGCTTTAAGATCTCAAAGTTCTCTCGCGAGTGCAATTAGCGCCTGCTCTTCTCACTTAAATCCACCAGAGGCCCCTGACGACTGACTGACTGATCGACTGTCCTACCCTAAACACAGCCGATAGTGTTTTGAAAAACATGGATTGACCCGCCCACCCACTTTCATAAACAAATTTTTTCAAAAGCAATCCAGAAAAAGAAAAGCCCTTGCGGCAGCCTGATTTTTACCACATTCTCAGTTTTTTACTTGTTTATTTTATCATTTACCATTTGTTTTCGTCTTACCTGCTTTCTGGAACCGTTCTTTACCAGACTCGAACCCTGTTAACTCAACTCTGCTCTGTGCCTCAAATCGTCTGGCATACGCAGCAAGCCACTGGACAAACTGGTAACAGAGGAAAAGTTATCCACAGGGAGGTAAGTGGTCAGCAGCCTAGCGTGAAAAGGAATGGCATCAATACCACGCCGTAGCATTCGTTTTAAAGACGAAATGCACTCATACGTTCCTCTGGCTACATAATTCTGATCTCCAGAAATGTATTTATGGCTACATTTTCTCTCACAAGTAGCGCCTGCTGTTTTCATGTAAATCCACCAAAGGCCGCGGTGTACAATTTAAGATATTAAATTTCTCTCACGAGTGCCATTATCGCCTGCTGTTTTCATGTAAATCCACTAAAGGCCGCTGTGTATGCTTTTTGAGATCTCAAAGTTCTCTCGCGAGTGCCATTAGCGCCTGCTCTTCTCGCGTAAATCCACGAGAGGCCGCTGACGACTGACTGACTGTCCTACCCTAAACCCACCCGATAGTGTTTTGAAAAACATGGATTGACCCAGCCGATAGTGTTCACTTTCCTAAACTCAACCAATGTTTTCAAAAGCAATCCAGAAAAAGAAAAGCCCTTGCGGCAGCCTGATTTTTACAACATTTTCACCGTTTTTTACTTGTTTATTATATTTTTTACCATTTGTTTTCGTCTTACCTGCTTTCTGGAACCGTTCTTTACCAGACTCGAACCCTGTTATCTTAACTCTGCTCTGTGCCTCAAATCGTCTGGCATACGCAGCAAGCCACTGGACAAACTGGTAACAGCGGAAAAGCCATCCACAGGGAGGTAAGTGGTCAGCAGCCTAGCGTGAAAAGGAAGGGCATCAATACCACGCCGTAGCATTCGTTTTAATGACAAAATGCAGCCATACTTTCCTGTATGGATGAATGTATATATGGCTACGTTTTCTCTCACAAGTACCATTAGCGCCTGCTGTTTTCATGTAAATCCACCAGAGGCCACTGACGACTGACTGACTGTCCTACCCTAAACCCTGCTGATAGGGTTTTAAAAAACATGGACTGACCCGCCCACCCACTTTCCTAAACTCAACCAACAATGTTTTCAAAAGCAATCCAGAAAAAGAAAAGCCCTTGCGGCAGCCTGATTTTTACCACATTCTCAGTTTTTTACTTGTTTATTTTATCATTTACCATTTGTTTTCGTCTTACCTGCTTTCTGGAACCGTTCTTTACCAGACTCGAACCCTGTTAACTCAACTCTGCTCTGTGCCTCAAATCGTCTGGCATACGCAGCAAGCCACTGAACAAACTGGTAACAGAGGAAAAGCCATCCACAGGGAGGTAAGTGGTCAGCAGCCTAGCGTGAAAAGGAATGGCATCAATACCATGCCGTAGCATTCGTTTTAAAGACGAAATGCACTCATACGTTCCTCTGGCTACATAATTCTGATCTCCAGAAATGTATTTATGGCTACATTTTCTCTCACAAGTAGCGCCTGCTGTTTTCATGTAAATCCACCAAAGGCCGCGGTGTACAATTTAAGATCTTAAATTTCTCTCACGAGTGCCATTAGCACCTGCTGTTTTCATGTAAATCCACCAAAGGCCGCGGTGTACAATTTAAGATCTTAAATTTCTCTCACGAGTGCCATTAGCACCTGCTGTTTTCATGTAAATCCACCAAAGGCCGCGGTGTACAATTTAAGATCTTAAATTTCTCTCACGAGTGCCATTAGCGCCTGCTGTTTTCATGTAAATCCACTAAAGGCCGCTGTGTATGCTTTTTGAGATCTCAAAGTTCTCCCGCGAGTGCCATTAGCGCCTGCTCTTCTCGCGTAAATCCACCAGAGGCCGCTGACGACTGACTGACTGTCCTACCCTAAACCCAGCCGATAGTGTTTCCAGCCGATAGTTTTCACTTTCCTAAACTCAATGTTTTCAAAAGTAATCCAGAAAAAGAAAACCCCTTGCGGCAGCCTGATTTTTACAACATTCTCACCGTTTTTTACTTGTTTATTATATTTTTACCATTTTTTTCGTCTTACCTGCTTTCTGGAACCGTTCTTTACCGGACTCAAACCCTGTCATTACGGTCAACTCTGCTCTGTGCCTCAAATCGTCTGACATACGCAGCAAGCCACTGAACAAACTGGTAACAGCGGAAAAGCCATCCACAGGGAGGTAAGTGGTCAGCAGCCTAGCGTGAAACGGAATGGTGTCATACTACGACATAGCATTCATTTTAAAGACGAAATGCAGCCATACTTTCCTGTATGGATGAATGTATATATAGCTAAGTTTTCTCTCACAAGTACCATTAGCGCCTGCTGTTTTCGTGTAAATCCACCAGAGGCCGCTGTGTACGCTTTGAGATTTAAAATTTCTCTTGCGAGTGCCATTAGCACCTGCTGTTTTCATGTAAATCCACCAGAGGCTGCCGTGTATGCTTTAAGATCTCAAATTTCTCTTGCGAGTTCCATTAGCGCCTGCTGTTTTCATGTAAATCCACTAAAGGCCGCTGTGTACGCTTTTTAAGAACTTAAAATTTTCTCGCGAGTGCCATTAGCGACTGCTCTTCTCGCGTAAATCCACCAGAGGCTGCTAACGACTGACTGACTGTCCTACCCTAAACCCAGCCGATAGTGTTTTGAAAAACATGGATTGACCCGCCCACCCACTTTACTAAACTCAACCAATGTTTTCAAAAGCAATTCAGAAAAAGAAAAGCCCTTGCGGCAGCCTGATTTTAACCACATTATCACCGATTTTTTTACTTGTTTATTTTATCATTTACCATTTGTTTTCATCTTACCTGCTTTCTGGAACCGTTCTTTACCGGACTCAAACCCTGTCATTACGGTCAACACTGAAGCTCTGTACAAGACTTTTGGCCAGCGAAGAAATTAAAATGGTCGTGCCCAATTGAGTCTGGTTCTCTCAAGGTTTTTTTTCTTCACTCTCATATCGGTGAAGTTTTTTTTCCCTCTCCGCTGTCGCCACTGCCTCACATGGTTCAGGATCTGAAAAGCTACGCATCGATGAATTTGCTCTTCAGTGTTTGGACTCTTAGTAATGATTTCAAATCACACTGAACTGAGCTAAACTGAACTGAACTTAAACACTAAAAACTGAACTACACTGTTCCAGTTACTATAACCATTTATGTGAAACTGCTTTGACACAATCTACATTGTAAAAGCGCAATACAAATAAAGCTGTATTGAATTGAATTGAATTAAATTGCTCTGTGCCTCAAATTGTCTGGCATATGCAGCAAGCCACTGGACAAACTGGTAACAGTGAAAAAGCCATCCACAGGGAGGTAAGTGGTCAGCCAAGCGCGAAAAGTAATGGCGTTAATACCTCGCCGTAGCATTCGTTTTAAAGTCGAAATGCACTCATACGTTCCTCTGTCTACATCAGGGGTCTCAAACTCGCGGCCCGCGGGCCATTTGCGGCCCTCAGTGCAATATTTTGTGGCCCGCGCCGACCGCTGTACACTGACAGAATCAGCGGAGCGGGGAGAGAGAGCGCTCCCCGCTCCGCTGATTCTATCCGTACACAGCGGTCACTGGCATTCCCCGCCCGCCGTGTAAACAAAGGGGCGGGGATGCCGATGACGTCACCACGCCCCTTTGTTAGACGCTGTGATGGGCGGGAAGTGTAAGGAGGGAACTCGCGCCGGCCAGAACCAAGGTGAGCTGTTCCCGCCCCTGCCTGCCACTTAGCTACCTATCTGCAGCCTGCCACCTACCTAGCTACAGCCTGCATCTTATATATATATTATAGGTAGATACAGACTGGTACAGACTGATGTGACTGGAGTGGGGTGGGCGTGTTTTATTTATACATATATACGCCTTTTTTTTTTTTTAGGTGAGGGAATGGAAGTTTTGAGTGAGTTCCCCCAGGCCATATTGAGGGTCTCAACTGCTTCCGCTCTAAAGCCAAATGTGGTTCAGATTTGTGAGAAGAAGCGCTGTCAAGTCTCTGGCAGCAAGAAGTAGGCAAAAGATGCCATGTTCAGAAGAACTGTTCATAATCTTCACTCAATGTTCTGTTAATGTTCAGGACACTTCATGTTCAGAAGAAATAATTAAAACTGTTAATAATGACATTTGAGAAATTTTTTTTGTGAAATGCCTTATGCGGCCCAGCCTCACCCAGACTTTGCCTCCTGCGGCCCCCAGGTAAATTGAGTTTGAGACCCCTGGTCTACATAATTCCGATCTCCAGAAATGTATATATGGCTACATTTTCAGAATGAGTTGCATTTATCATGGTACGCTTAAAAAAAAGGGGTCTGGACATGAACAGTGTTATGAACAGTGATACCAAATAAAATAAATAAATAAAAGACAAAACATAACTAAAAATATCAACAAATATAATACTGTAAATATGTTTGTGCATAAGTAACAAATGTCCCAACTTAAAGGAATAAACTAAATATCTTGTCATTTATTTAATCGTTTGTGACATTTAAACCCCACACTGCTAAAAATTATTTTTAGTGTACAGCAGAATACAAACAATCGTAAAATAAAAACTAAAATACAGTGCAAGAAACCTTGACGTTACAAATGGACCATTTAAAGACGTAAAACCCCCTCTAAAAAGCTACAAAAGCGCAGAATACAGCCGTTTTTAATTATTCCACAGGAGGTTTATGAAAAAGCAGAGTGGCATACGGCTTTGTACTTATGCTTAATGTGGCAAGACTGATCATAGATCATTTGACATCTGCTTTATTAGATTAACAAACCGTTCCAGCTGTCACACATTACAGGCCGTTTCGGTGCGCAATCACAATCACTGCAGACACAACAGGACGGAGTAAAGCACAAACACCACACAACAGACTATCTGTATAAAGCCAACAGCAAGATCTCCCAGTGAAGAATCACCCTGAAGCCGGAGCCCAGGAGGACACCGGAGGCCCTTTAACACTACAGCACCCGCAGACACACACACGTATCCTGAATATAAAAGAGCAGGAGTTACTAAAGGCACAGGCTGCATCCGAAATCACACCCTCATTGACTATTTCCTACATTAATCCACCAAAATATTATTACACTACGACCAATTTAGTTTATTCAATTCACCTATAGCGCATATGTTTGGACTACAGGGGAAACCGGAGCACCCGGAGGAAACCCACACCAACACAGGAAGAACATGCAAACTCCACACAGAAATGCCAACTGACCCAGCCGGGACTCAAACCAGCGACCTTCTTGCTGTGAGGCTACAGTGCCAGCTGCTGAGCCACCGTACCATCCTTGATCAATACAATATAGTAAAATTGTTTTAACCCACCCTCATGTTCACTTACATTTCAGAAACGACTATTTTAACTAGGGATGTCCAGATCCATTATTCGGATTCAGATCGGATTATTTCCTTCCTATAGAGTCACCATCATGTTCTAATTACATCAGTTTGATGGATTGAAATAACCTTAGCCATGCTCCTCCCACCAGTAGTTTGCTGTTAATGAAAAATGAGCAAAAAAATAAAACCCCTATTAAATATATAAATAAATTAAAGAAAAGAATTTGCCTAGCTTAATTAATCATTAAGTTACTGAATTTCATACATTATAAAATTTAATTAAATATAAATAAAATAAATTTGAGACTCACCTTAATGAGCTATTACAATGTAGCGAAGCTCATAAAAACGTTTGAATATTAATAATAACACGTTATTATTCATTTATTTAATCATTTTCTTTTACGGCTTAGTCCCTTTATTAATCTGGGGTCACCAGAGGAATGAATCGCCAACTTATCCAGCATGTTTTTATGCAGCGGATGCCCTCACAGCCGCAAGTTGCAACCCATCACTGGGAAACATACATACTCATTCACACACACACACACACACACACACACACACACACACTACGGTCGATTTTAGCCTACCCAATTCACCTGCACCACATGTCTATGGACTTTTGGGGAAAGCCGGAGCACCGGGAGGAAACCCACGGAAACACGGGGAGAACATGCAAACTCCACATAGAAATACCCAGCCGTGACTCGAACCAGCGACCTTCTTGCTGTGAGGCAAACATGCTACCCACTGCGCCACCGCGTCACCCAAGTTATTATTTTATTATGAATATTTGTAAATATTTGGCTTTATTGCTAATGTGTAATTATTGTTAGTGTGTAAAAACAAGCGATCCCCGTGGGCTCAAACATTTAATAATGGCAACAAAAAGTTATAGAAAACACAACTATTTACAACAGGCATGTATGAGAGAGAGAAAGAGAGGGGGAGAGAGAGCGCGCGAGCGAAAATTCAACGTCAATAACCTAAAACCAACCGAGAAAACTGAACCACCTTGTTTTAACAAAGGGAATCCTAAACTAGCATATCTGCTTAGGTATGTGACTTGCTAACTCCCGTCGGGGTGGTTTTGTGGGTTCTGAGGCTGCTTAAAAAGTTAAATGCGTTTAATCTTACTTCATTGGTAACAACTATTTTTATTAAGTAGAACAAATAATAATAATAATAATAATAATAATAATAATAATAAACATTTTTTGTTCTTCATTTAGGTTAAATTGAATTATTAAAATAAAGTAAAAAAAATTAATAATTTAATAATTCAATTTAATAATTCAAAAAAAACAAAAACAATAACAACAACAACAACAACTTGACTGAAAAAAAGAATAAAACAGATAATCAAAAAAAAAGAAATTTAACAGATAAAGCTATAAAATAAACAATAATAATAATAATATTAATAATAAAAACAACAACAACAACAACAACAAAAACAAGAATAATAATAATAATAATAAAAATAATATTTAAAATGACACAAAAATAGTTAATTTATTTCCTGGTTTGTCTAAACTGTATCCAAAAACATATCACAAACATTCTGGCTATATTCTTAGGGATATAGATGTATTCAGTACTCAGGTTGTGGAGGTAAAATAAGCAGAGGTGAAGGGCCAAACCTACAGTGAAGGGTTATAGAGAAATATGAACTCACACAGTCAGACAGAAGAGCCAATGTGCACAAATATCAGTACAGAGAGAGAGGAACCTAGAAAAACAAGTCAAAAGTTAAACAATGAACTGAAATAAACCTGATAATGATGCATACATTGTCAGGGTGGAATTATTGCATCACCAAGCAATTTTATTTTGTTTTTTTTAAAAGGGCAACATATTTTTGAAATAGTTTGTACTCATTCACATCCTCCAGTTCATCCAGAGAGTTTACTGAAACTACAAAAACAGGCGTATAAAACATTACATGTCAGGTTTGCATTGCTTTTTGGAGGAAAATCTATGTATTAAATTGGTTTTAAATTTGGTGCTAAATGCAGCTGTATACATTGACATTTATATTAAAATATTTCCATATGAATATTAAAATGCAATATACAGTTCTGTGAAAAAGTTTGGACACCCTATCAGGGCAAGGCGATCCAAATAGTGTGACCAAAACATCAAAAATACATTTGGTTAAATCGAAAAACAGTCGCTATAGTTATGAAGTGATGTGCGTCTGTTCAATACAGCACGAGCTGCAGTTGAAGTTTGCGCAGAGCGTGAGTCACCTGACATTAGGCGAGCGGAACGAGCAGCCAAAAATATTTGGATACTTAATCTTAGGCTTCTCAACCTCATGTTTCTGTTGCAAAAAACAAAACTGCTGCAACTGAACAAAGTTATGTCAACTGCGCGCTACTTTAAAGTTCCAAGCTTATATACCAAGGCTAATATACACACTGGATTAACTACAGCAGCGATCCATTCACATATCGCATCTTTTCCACGAGCAAGTTCCTAATTTTCATTATAAGAACATGTCAATTTGTGCGCGCAAGCAGAGCGATGCGCACTCGCCTTCCAGACGCACAGAGTAGAAAACATCTTACGCCATATCGGTGAGAGTTGCGCGTGGCTTTCAGTGCAATGTAAACCAAAGATATGTTAGACGAATTTTTACAAAGATTATGCATGTATAAACGCATTTGATAACAGTTAATCTAAATACTTTAAATTTAAATTTACATCAGACGTGACAACCGTGAAACCATGATTAATCTTCAAACTATAAATCGCACAACCAAAATCTATAATTGTTGCATCCATAATTGTTATGCAGTTCAAAACATAACATATATGTAACGTCGGGGAGTGACACTCACAACAGAAGGTAAGATCCACATGCAGGTTTATTCAAAGTCAAGCAAGCGATGGTCAATCAGGTGCAAACAGATATATGCAGACAATCCAGAATCGTAGTCGAATAACAGGCAAAAGGTCAAAAGGCAGGCGGCAGACAAGGACAAAAGGATAAGCTAGGCTAATAACCAAAAACACGGCAAAGGCAGACAAAGGAAACGAGTTGTAATGTCACTGATACAGCTAACAAGACTCGGCAAACTGGAAGGGTAACTGAGTGGTTTAAGTATGGTGTGTTATCAGTCTTTGACAAGGTTCAGCTGGTGAGTGTAATCAAGCGAGATGAATGAGCAGGCGTGCGTGTCTGGAAGAAGTGCATGTATGAATATGTAGTCCTGGGAAATGCGGAAGTGAAGTTCATGATTATAGTGGAAACCAGCAATCTCCGGAGAGCGATCGCTGGTTATCATAACAATATGAATGTGTCTGAATGTAGAAGAAGTGTACTGAAGCAATGCACAGCTTTGGTTGAGCTTTGAAATACTATGGCTACAGTTGTATTTGGGTATATTTGTATTTGTGTAAAAAAAAAAAAAAAAAAAAGTGGCTAATTCATTTGAATTTGTACTAATCTAATTCGTACAATTGAGTACGATTTGCTCATCCCCCAATGACGGTTGGGTTTAGGGGTAAAGTTAGGTTCCATGCCTCCTTTTTAAAATCGTACATTTTCGTACGACTGAACTCGTACGAATTAGCCACTAAACTGGCAAAACTTAAAATACTTGTGTTTTCTCGTGAGATCAGGCTGACTGGCCCCCATGACAAAACTAATTAAATAGCCCTGCCCTATGAAATTAAACTTTTTCCAAATCAGGAGGAAAAATCTGATCTTTGGCAGGTCTTAAAATGTGAAAAATAAAACTTCAAATGAACAACAACATATTCATACTGACTGTGGTATTAAAAAGAATAAATCAGGCACTGCTAATCAAATGCCTGAACTGATTATTGTTCGTTGCCCAGTAACGCACAATCTGTGGTTGGGTTTTCAAAATAAAGCTCCCACATACGTAGTAAGTTAAATACAAGCTTTAAAATAACTAATGGAGGGAAACTAATATTGTTTTCTCACTAAAAAACGCTGTTGCTTATAAAACACAGCTTGAGGGCGTGCATCTTAATAATCTCCGAGCTACAGGAGCCTGGGTTCTCTTGATGTAAAGTCCGGATAAATGACCTAAAGTAGGCATGCATGCAAATGCTGAGGGCGTTGCTTTTGAGTGTAGTTTGTTGTGTCCTCTGATTGGTCCACTCTCCACCGGGGTTTTATACTCATGGAATTTAAATGATAAGTAAACAATGGTCTCTGATGCTCACGATATGTCCGTTTTCTATATATTCTATTATTTTACTATGCTTTGGTATACCCAAATTTTCATTAAAGGGCACCTTTAACTTTTTAGTTTTACAAAATTTAAGTTTTGTAAAACTTAAATTTTACAAATTTACCCCCCAACTAACTTAAGTTTAAGTGTAGGAAAAACTGTGGCAATCAATGGCTTTCTGTTTCCAGCATTTTTCAAAACATCTTCTTTTGCATTCAACAGACGAAAGCAACTCAAACAGGTTTGTGACTGGTAAAAGATGGGTAAATAAAGACACACTTTCAATTGTGTGTGAACTATCCCTTTAAAAGACTGAAAGTGATGCATTTTCCCCGCACTATGTTTTTAATATAAAAGATAAATGCTCAACAATCTACCCATGAAATCTTACATATGGATTTATGTATGGCAATATGCCCGAACACAAATAAACAACCAAAAGACATTAAGACAAGCAGAAACAGCCGCATCATGCATAAACATGCAGACAAACTCAGACAATAAATCGCACGGCTAATAATAACCTGCTCAGTGAAGTGCAGTTATGCTGGATCCTGAACTCATATTAATCAACATTCATATCAGCCTTATCAACCCTCCATAACATGTTGTCATACAGAAAATCAAAGCCTCCTTCGATTATGTGTGTGTTTGCTCTGTTTATCCATGTAATTTCCCAGCGTCTAATTGTGAATAATCTGCGATAATCTGTGTCTGAATGGAGCGCATCGAGTACCTGGATTTCATATGCGCCGTCTCTGAGTGTCATTTACCAGTAATTTAGCCAGTGTTATTGATGCAGTGGTCATTTGAAAAAGCAATCATGCGAGCGCAGAAACGATTAAAGACAGAAGCAGAGGACGCTGGGGGAAGGAGGGTTTGTGTTTGCTGTTATCATCGCTCGTATTAAAACTCACTTATGTTCATTATTCAGTTCAGCAGGTTTGAATCTGGCAAAATGAATCTAATGTGCAATTACATCAGAATTGGGTTCAGAAAGGGCAACACACACACACACACACACACACACACAGTCCAAAAATCTACCCTTGGCTTGTTATAAAAACTAATATTCTAACTATTATGGTTGAGTTATTATAGTTGCACTAATAACAATGATAATAAAAAGGAAAATTTATTCATTCATTCATTCATTTTCTTTCTGACTTAGTCCCTTTATTAATCAGGGGTCGCCACAGTGAAATGAACCGACAACTCATACAACATGTTTTACGCATAGAATGTAAAATATCCGCTTGTTAAGAGGTGACATGTTGGTGACTTATGTAATACTGTTTCCGGGTCCAAGCCGCCATTCGAGTTGAGAAATCATTCGTTTATTATTACTTTTTATTCATAATCACACATTAAAGTTAATTTTACATAAAGTCAGAGTGTAAACTGGGCTTGCAGCATAACAAATACCAAAATTTTTAACAATTTATAAAAAAATGAATCACTTTCTGGCCATTGGATATTAGGCATGGACATATACATTGCCATTGTGATTTTCGAAAGTATTAAATCGCTTTGTAAACGTTTATTATTACCATTTCATGAGTCTCCCCATTAAGTTGAATAGAGCACTTGGACGCAGAAGCCTTTGACCCAAAGGTTTCTGATAACTGCAAAAGAAGCTACAAGTTGAAAAAAAAAAAGAAGCTACAAGTAGGCGCGGCCAACCGTCGCCATTTTGTTCGCGCGTCATCGCACCCACAGCAGATATCAAACAAGGGCAAAGAGGCGGAGAGTGAGCGGAGCTACGGACACCCGCTGGCATTTTGCTTGACCTAGCTTAGACAGACTTTACTTTGGGAGAAACGCTCAATACTTTATTACCTCTGACTCCTTTGTATTCTGTCCACATGTGCTTGGCTGTACACTATATCAATAAAGTGTTTAGACTTTTAAAAACACAGTTGTAATACATGGAGCCGCTAAACATTGTTTTTATACAGGAGGAAAACCTGGCTATTTATGAAATCTAGGCATAAAACTGTATGACAACGCTTCAGATGACTGTTCTAGAGTGCATTACAGGTCTAAAGAAAAATATAAGAAAAATACGGTTTACAAGTGTCGAGTGTTTACAAGGAGCTCCGAGTGGATGCTTTGTGTTTACCTTATGATAAAAGTTGTTGCACATCCACCGGTTCCTGCCTCAAAACGAGTTTAAACCACTTGTACATTAAGGAAGCGCTCAGAAAAAAACAAAACACCAGCGAAGAAACTTAGCACAGAGGAACAAAAACACCTGTCAGCTAGCGTTTCAGAAGTGTTATTGTAGAGCAACAGAAACAGCATGCAGAAGTATAAATGCACAGCTACGCACCATCGCCGATCAGTTGATGCAGAAGTATAAACCAGGCTTAACCCTCACTACTCTGACCTCAAAAGCTGCTCTAGCGTCTATGTTTTCATCAAGTACCACCTCCGAAAAAAACTGTCTCTCCAAGTACCACCAAAATGAGCAGTATTGAAATACAGTAGCGTAGTAGGCCCAGTAAAGCAGCTACAACTCTGCACAGTTAAAAAACGTTGCAGATTACCTCAGAAATATAGGCTATATGTCATATATGGCACATTGTATACATAAGTTGATACATTTTGAATTATATGTAGCATGTACTTGATATATTTCATTCCTCCGCGTACCACTAGAAGGAAGCCCGCGTACCACTAGTGGTACACGTACCACAGTTTGAGAACCACTGCGCTAGAGACCATAGTCTTTAGCCTTGTTAGAGAAACCGACTCCCATACAAAGACTCGTCAGTTCGATCCCAGCTCAGACTGGGTTTGGTGCAGTAGGACCAGTGGGTTACACACAGGCAAAAAGTATGGCTATATAAATTTAAAACAATTATTTTAAAAGATGATCGTACTGAAACAGGCGGCGAGGTGGCGCAGTAGGTGGTGCTGTCGTCTCACAGCAAGAAAGTCGCTGGGTCGAGCCTCGGCTCAGTTGGCGTTTCTGTGTGAAGTTTGCATGTTCTCCCTGCGTTCGAGTGAGTTTCCTCCGGTTGCTCCATTTTACCCCCGCAGTCCAAAGACATGCAGTACAGGTGAATTGTCCGTAGTGTATGAGTGTGTGTGTAAATGAGTGTGGATGTTTCCCAGAGATGGGTTGCAGCTGGAAGGGCATTCGCTGCGTAAAAATGTGCTGGATAAGTTGGTGGTTCTTTCCGCAGTGACGACCCTGGATTAATAAAGGGACTAATGCCTAGTTCAGACTGCGTGATTTTAGCCCCGATTTTGGCTCGCCAACAGGTTTTGAGAAATCGCCGACAAATGCCTGAAATCACAGGCAAATCGCTGCTCGTGCACGTGAGTGACAATCACACAGTATGAACTATCAAAGACGCGATCTGAGAGAATCGCCGATGAGTCGCCGATGCCTGCGAGATATTTGGCATGCTAAATATCTGGAGCTGTCAGCGATTCAAATCATGCCGTGTGAATTGAGTTTTGACTGAAAATAACATAAGCGATTGCCTACAGCCAATGAGAGAGCAGTATTCACTTGTGTGTGCGTGTGTGTATACCTGCTGCAGGCCAGCGGGAGGCTGGGGGAGAAGTTAAAAGCGATCTTTTTCGGTTTATTTGGACCAACGAATTGGAGGAAAAACTAGTGGAGGTTTGACAGGACTCAGGAGCAACCGTGTCTGTTTGACTTTTCATACAGAAAGAAATTAGTTTATTATCAACGTTGAGGAGAAATGGCTAATTCCCTTTAAACCCAGGTGAGAAAATATGTACATGTTCTACCCCATTAAATGCTTCTTTCTCATTATGTAGTTAATAACAAAATATATACTACTTACTACTTGTTGTTGTTGGCTGTGAGACGTAGTTTGGACGAAGTTGTCGGCGATTCTCCCTATAGTAAAGTCATGCAATGTGAAAGTCCCTGTCGCCGTTCCATCTTGCAGTGTAAACAAAGCAGCGACGAAACGCAAGCCCAGATAGTCAAGCAGTGTGAAAACATCTGTGACATGACTACTTTGAAAATCATGCAGTCTGAACTCTGCATAAGCCGACAAGAAAATGAATGAATGAATGTACTGAAACATTACCATAGAGATTCACATTTAATCAGAAAGCAGGCAGAACTGTATAATAAAAGTACGCAAATACTAACATGACATCATGCAAATACTGTCAGGCTTGTTTTATTTTTTGGTAGCATGATTTGAAACTTTGATAAAAGGCTTTGGGCTTGATAAGAGCGAGTGTGAGTGTTTTCTGTCTGTGTAGGAGGTGATGTTCGATGAACTCTGAGAAAACTGAGTGTGAAAGTCTCAGCCTGCTGCATTGTGGGAAGTCTTGAGTTAATTACACACACATCTCTCTTTCTCTCCTTCGGTTTACGGTCTGCAAGAACTGTTGACGACACACCGCTAAATTACAGGAGTCCATTATATGGTGCAAAATATCCCGTAATGTGTTGTTGTGGGTGTTTGAATTGTCTTTCAGCATAAAGCCAACGCGAGGATAAAGCGTGGCATTTCTGGCCATGGAGATCTGCCTTAAACAATGACTCTCTCAGCCTGGTATCGCTATCAAAGCAGCACGGTTTACTTGTTTGGAGGAGCACAACAGCAGGTTTGGTGTTCTCCTTTTGTTTGTGTAGGCGCCTATAAACCTAATGCCGCTTTCTCACTTGTAGGCTCCGTTCCAAAGCCTGCTGATCTGCCCACATATACACTCCTGAAGATCCTAAAGGTGGGCAGAGGAAGCCAAATACACCTGCTTCACCTCATTCTGATCCCGTTCGCTTCCTAATGTCCTACTTTACAATCATTTACTACTATGAAATACAGATGGCTCCAAAATAAGTGTTGATGATTAGAACTATTTTAGCTTTATAATGAATATTATGCATTAGGGTTTTATAATATATGGTTTCAGCATTTATATGTGATCATTCACAATAGTCTCATCGCAGGATAAGGAATCAGTCTTGATTAAGACATTTCTGAGCTCAGTGTAATGATTTTGAAAACAGTAAGACACAAGAAACTGTAACTTTTATGATGTGAATTTTTCGTTTCACCACATCTCAAAGGTGCTCTATTGGATTGAGGATTTGGGGACTGCAGAGTCAGACTCAGGTAGGCTGTGGCGTTGACACAATGCTCGATTGATACTAACGGGCCCAAAGAATGCCAAGAAAATATCCCCCACACCATTACACCACCACCACCAACCTGAACCACTGATTCAAGGCAGGATGGATTCACGCTGTCATGTTGTTGACACCAAATTGACCCTACCATTCGAATGTCTCAGCAGAAATCGAGACTCATCAGACAAGGCAAAGTTTTTCCAATCTTCTTTTTTCTAATTTTGGTGAGCCTGTGTGAATTGTAGCCTGAGTTTCCTGTTCTTAGCTGACAGGGGTGGCATCCGGTGTGGTTTTCTGCTACTGTAGCCCATCCGCCTCAAGGTTGGACGTGTTGTGCATTCAGAGATGCTCTTCCGCACACCTCAGTTGTAACAAGTGATTATTTGAGTTACTGTTGCCTTTCTATCAGCTGGATCCAGTCTGGCCATTCTCCTCTGACCTCTGGCATCAACAAGGCATTTACGCCCACAGAACGGCCACTCACTGGATATTTTCTCTTTATCAGACCATTCTCTTTAAACCCTAGATATGAATGTGTGAAAATCCCAGCAGATCAGCAGTTTCTGAAATACTCAGGCCAGCCCGTCTGGCACCGACAACCATGCCACATTCAAAATCACCTTTCTTCTCCATTCTGATGCTCGGTTTGAACTGCAGCAGATGGTCTTGACCATGTCTACATGCCTAAATGCATTGAGTTGCTGCTATGTGATTGGCTGATTAGAAATTTGTGCTAACAAGCAGTTGCACAGGTGTACCTAATAAAGTGACCGGTGAGAGTGAGTGTGTGTGTGTGTGTGTGTGTGTGTGTGTGTGAGTAATAAATATAGCACTAATAAGAATTTTTAAGCACTTCTGCAAATATTTGAAAAAAGAATTCACATTTCACATAGGGACTAATTTTATCTTCAACTGTATGCTGTAAAAACCTTGGGCCTTCTCAGCCTGTTTACTGTTTAGCTTACAGTAAAAAGCCAGGCTTATTTGGGTGAGTCAGGTTTATTAATGGTGGATTCGGTTTCATGAATCAAATTTATAATAGTTTAAACTCTGTTACACTGGCAACTTATGCTGGGAAACTAGCCTGGTCTTAAGTTCAAGCTATAATATATATATATATATATATATATATATATATATATATATATATATATATATATATATACACACACACACACACACACACACACACACATGTATGTATGTATGTATGCATGTATGCATGCATGCATGTATGTGTGTGTGTGCGTGCGTGTGAGGCGAGGCAGTGGGTAGTGCTGTCGCCTCACAGCAAGAAGGTCACTGGTTCGAACCTCGGCTCAGTTGGCGTTTCTGTGTGGAGTTTGCATGTTCTCCCTGCCTTTGCGTGGGTTTCCTCCGGGTGCTCCAATTTCCCCCACAGTCCAAAGACATGCGGTACAGGTGAATTGGGTAGGCTAAATTGTCCGTGGTGTATGAGTGTGTGTGTGAGAATGTGTGTGGATATTTCCCAGAGATGGGTTGCGGCTGGAAAGGCATCTGCTGCGTAAAAACTTGCTGGATTAGTTGGCAGTTCATTCCGCTGTGGCGACCCCGGATTAATAAAGGGACTAAGCCGACAAGAAAATTAATAAATATATGTGTGTGTGTGTGTGTGTGTGTGTGTGTACGTATGTATACATTAATTAACATCTTTAATACATAAACAAGAAAAATAAATAATAAAATTCACTTAAAATTTTATTTTGATTTTTTTTTTCCTCAAAATTTTATTTAATATTTTCCCTCAACATATTAATTTGGTATTATTGATCATTGGTTTCTCTTGCCTTGTTTCTATGTTTTTATATTCTGTCTTTTTTTTTTTACCTTGTCTTACGTACAGCACTTTGGTCAGTCTTGTGACTGCTTTTAAATGTGCTCTATAAATAAATGAACCTGAACTTGGGTGTTCTAATTTTTGGACTGTGATCTTTAGTTTATTTTTTGTTAGATTCGTTCAAAATTTAGCTTTTGCTTTTTGCACATGGATATTATTGTAAAGCTTCCTGTAGAAAATATTAATTTAAAGGAGAGATCTGTGGCCAAAAGAGAGAGATCACAACATAATTGATGCATCTACACCCCTCCTTTGCGACAATAATGTGCACGAGCAGTTATGTAGATCATTTAAACTGAACTCAGATTAGTCAGATCAAATGATCTTTAACTTGCTGTTATGGAACCAGTTTAAGCGTGGACGTTTAGTTCGGCTCATTGAAGTCAGGTTTTTGACTTTAATCCCCGCGTTTTTTAAACCACTTATATGAAACAGCCCCCTGGTTTGTGTTCTGTAAACAAGTGAAATCTCAAATTGCAAACTCAAACCTGGATATTTAATCTCTGGCAATGTCAGCACTGCTGTTTCCTCATCTAGTTTCAGCATTGCTTCAGCTTCTCTAAAGTGCATAACATTTCTCTGATCTCAGGTAAGTCAAACGGCAGGCAGGTGACGCTTCACACTGAGCATGCTCACTGCGCACTGCTGCGGCCGACAGATTGTGTCACTTCCTCTCCCAGCAGGAAGTGGAAGTGGGTGAGTGAGCAGTAATAAGGCGGCGCGGGAGCGGATCAGGGAGGTTTAATCAGGCACGGCGGAGCAGGACTCAGACGGTTCATCCATCTGTCCACATAACAAACTTTTCACCTTCACAGAGAGCATGTTTATCTGCGTGACGGAGGACGAGACCAGCTCCTGGACTTATCTACACTAGGTGATATTGTAAGAAAACGATCAAAATATCATGTTTCATATCATTCGATAATTATTGAATATTTTGAATAATACATTTAGGAATATTAGGATTTATTTAACCACTTCACTTTAATTTACCAGTAATTTAATAGTCAAAAACAAAAATATTTAGAAAAAAAATCTGATCGCTTTAAAATAAAATAAATGTTAAAGAGACTCAAACTTTATTAATGAAATGTGGTGATATGGCATTTGTTGGACGGTTGACTAAAATGGGAACAGAAGGAGATACCTCGTACTATAATTATATAAATTTGCTCCAAAATTGGTGTAAAAAGTTCACTGGAGATAAATTTTAATACAACCAAGGAGATGATAATTAGCAGAAATAAACTAGTGCTTAGTCTAGGGTTGAAACCTCTGGTCCTTAAGGGACATGAAATAGAGACAGTAGGGTATATGCAGAGCTAGTGCTGTTCCCATGCTGATACACTTCCGGTGACCTGTTATTGTGAACTTTTTTCCATTTTATACGGTTCCTTATACAGCATCCATGTTGTAATGTCATTAAAATACATGCAGTTAAATAAACTTTAGCATTTATTTAGTTGTTCAAGCGTAAAACGAGACAAAAAGCTGTTTACTCGCACGCGCCCGTCAGAATCGGCAGGCTAACGCAGAAGAATATACTGGGTTAAAAATAACTGTTCATATTATAAAGATATGGCGGGGGAAATGTAATTTAATGCAGTTCTTCTTGTACAATCTGAGACCCACTTTAAATCGGACATCACTCAGCCAGTGGAGATCGCTGATTTTTAAAGAAAACAGACTTTAAACGCACCGGATTTTGCATTGACATTCAATTCGCCGGAAGCGCTTAACCCAGGTTACTGGCAAATTAAAAGTCCTATTAGCATGCTTCGGCATATACCCCATTGGCCGTTTTAAATATTTAGGAACACTTATTGATAGTGGATTAACATTTGCTGCAAATGCAGAGTGCATTTTTTAAAAAGCAATGCAGAGATTATATCTCATTAGGAGGTTACAACAATTTGGTGTGAGTCAAGATGTCCTTGAGATGGTATACAAGAACTTGGTTGAAAGTGTTGTGAGTTTTAACATGATTGCATGGTATGGACTGTTGCCAATTAAGGAAAAGCAAAAACTGTGTCGAGTAGTAAAAATTGGCAGTACAATTGTAGGTAAAGCGCAAAAACAACCAAATGAAATTTATTCAAAGAGAATTAGACAAAGCACACATCATTGTTGAAGATTGTTCCCATCCCTTGAATATCAAATTTCAGCTCTTGCCATCAAAAAGACGTTTTAGGCAACCTCAAGTAAAGAAAAATGTATATCAAATGTTCTTTGTGCCGAGTGCCATAAGAATTTTAAATACTGGGTTTTAATTATGTTTAGGGTTTTAAATTGAGTTTTTTAATGCGATATATGTGACGATGTTGAATGTATTCGTTTTGAATGTTTTTTCTGTGATGTGTGAAATGTGAACGCTGATGTGGTTGTGTGGTGAAGCCAAAGATACATTTCCACTTGTGGACAATAAAGAAAGTAAAATGTTCAACAGTAAAGCATAAATAGGGAACAATCCTAGCAAACTTTAAGGTGTCAATATTAATGATACATTAAACCTCAAACTCTGTCAACAAAACAAGTTACGAGAATTAAATCTGAGATTTCAAGTAAAAGGAATCAACCATCATTATTCAAATACATACTGCAACATTACAAATTGTGAAGTTGAATGACTATATTACCCGCTATGCTAAAAATGTTCAGATGGGGAGCTAGTGGTTGGGACGCACAAGAAAAGAAACCAAAAAGCCACTCAGATGACATCCTTATTTATTTACAATCTCCTCACTGCTGCTATACGGCACTTTTTTCATATGTATTGATATCCTAACCTGAAGTGACAAGTTTGCGAGTGGATTCCTTGACCATTTACAATGGACTTTGTGCTTGCATTCCCCTGGCGTCTTTCTTAACTAGGTGACTATCAAGCGTTTTTTCAGAGGATCACAATGAACAAACCATAGCTGCGATTCTGATACAAGCTTATGGAAAAAAGTATGTTGTTGTCTGAGGTAATTAGTCTGCCGTTACTGAAAAGTGTATTTTCCATACAAACTGTGAAGCAGATTGATTAGTTCTACTTGCATGAAAATTGCAGTGCACTCAGGGCATTCAGAAAAATTTATAGGTTTTCAACAAGGTGTGGCTGGAAAATGCACACAGTTCTAGTATTAATCAGTACTGAATTATAAAAAAAATAATAATAATACTTTTCCACTAACATTTGAGCGATGTTGATACGTACTTAAACAGCAGTGATTAGCCATATAATGTAAAAAATCCTGGGTTCCACACAAATCACTAGTGTTGGGACAACATGAAGAATGTAACGGATCACAAATCTCACAGTTTGGATCACACTACGGTTTTTGAGTCACGGATTGGACCATTTTTCAGATCAGCAAAAAAGGAGACGACAAATGTAATTTCCTTTCCATTTATACAAAGTATTACTGCAAAAAAAAAAAAAAAACATTGCTCTTTACAAACAGAACTTAAAAAATAAATAAATAAATAAATAAAAATCAAGAAATGGCCAGCTGAATCAAAGGAAAAGATTCAATAATGTGAAAAATGATCTACTGTTGCTGAAAATGGTAACTAGAGAAATCTAACATCTTCTATAAAAAAATCATATTTATTTTCAATAAATGATTCACTAATTCACACAAGGCTTCATGTTTCATTATACTGTAGGTGTATCAGTTTTGAAAACCCATTCAGTGACACAATTTTGATGGTTTTGCTGCCACCTGTTGGTTACACAATGTAATTGCTACAACATTCACTTGCGTCAAGTTCCATTAAACAGTGATTTTAATCTACCATGAACATCAGGGTTTATAAGAGAACTATAAACAGTTCTCCCAGTACTTCTGTCTTATTAAATAGTTTGTAACTCACTGAAAATGTGTTTGACCGAGAGAGATTCACTTTTTACACAGATTTGAATGCAGCGCTTTGAAGGATTAATAAACAAGTCATAAAAGCAAGTCATCATTTATCATTTATGTAGCGCAGGTTTGAATTGAGATCACGATCTTTAAAATGTTTAATTGTGAAGCTTTACACTGAATGCATTAATGCGGGGTAAACAAACAGTGACATAAAACACCTTTTATTGATAACCTAAGAAAGCATTTAGGTCCCACCACAACTTTTGCCTTCATCATTAAATTTTACAGGGAAGTCTAAATGCTTTCATACATGTGATTTGAATGACGTGAGAGGCAATCTCTCTACAATTGTTATAAGTGTTGGATTAGCCTGCAAGTTCAAAAAAAGTAATTAATCTGCAGATCCAAACTGTGGGATGCGATCAACCGTAATCCATTACACCCCTACCCAACACAAAGACAGATCAGCTGATCGAGGCTGCTTAAAAATGCTCCAGTGTCATTGTAACTGTGTTTGCATTCGGTGGTAAACTGATGCCCTTCACAGCCAATCACAGTTACTGTTGTTGAGAACACAATGGCCATTCAGCAGAGTTTAACAATGTGCTCAACAGCGCTCAAATGTTAGCAGGAAATAGACATTTTAAAAATTTCAGTATTGATTGGTACCAAACTCAATTTTGACAACACTATAAATGTACTAGAAAGACAAGGTTCCCACTCTATAGCCCTATTCGGACAAGACTAGTTTTACCAGGGTTTCTGCAGATATCATAAATGTCAATTTTAAGACTTTAACACCTTTTTAAGACCATTAAGTATTAAATTTAAGACCTATATCACAATATCAAAAACACGCAAACACAAAGAGAAAATGCAAAAATCACAAAATTAGTGGTAAAATAAAAGTTTTCAAATTGAACAGCACTGAAGACAGGTTATATGCACCATTGAACTAGAAAAAAAAACAAATAAACAAACAAACATCTTAAGGCATTACTTTCGCCTCGCGCCACATCACGCAACAGACAAGGCTTTTATACTTGCTGCGTTCGCCATTGAGACTCTTTAAAATGACAGAGGGCGGTGAAAAGAAACTGACTGTAAAATCAGACGGATAAAAAGAGAAGTAGAACGTTTCTGGAACTACGTCATATCATTAATATCATTGAAGATTTTTAAACTAATGTTTTATTATTTTTTATAATTTATTATAAAGATTTTTATAACAATTCAAGATTTTTCAAATCAAACTTTGATGCACATACTTTTGTTCATATCCCGGACAGTTCTACCTTTTAAAGTTGCTCTGCAACAGAACATGGGTTGCTCTACAATTATATTTTTTTATATGGCAATAGTAAAAGCATGCTTACTAAAAATGCAGATGTTTTTTTTTTTTTTTTTGTCCACTTAAGAGTTCACATATTACTGGCTGGTTATTTTCTGTTCTATACTTGTGCTAAAAAAAGCAATAATGGTCCCACATTCCTGACCATTATTACCAATAAAGCCTTGAAATTGGGCATCCGGTAGCCAATAGGTTCATATATTCCTTTCCAGTTATCAAAAACATAATTTGTTACTTAACTTTAGTTTGTAACTTGTAAATTGTCTTAAATTCATAATTGTAATGTATACATCGGTATAAAAACCTATGAATGGTGGAAAAACATATTCTGTAATATTAAAACCACTTGGACCTCCACTTTTGCATGGCATCTTTTTTGGTTTTAACAAACTTTTCCCTCAGGTTTTTCCAAACTTTTACAAAAACTTTCCTTTTTTCCCACGGCTGTTGCAATTTCTAGCCAAGTTAATTATTGGTCATCTAGTTCTCCCTATGATCATGCATGGACGGATCATAAAGATGTCTGTACAGTTGTACCCTTTTCAAACAAAATCTCTTCAAAGCGTTTCAAATTCAACTCAAAGGAAACGCAGCGCCACACAAACTGTTCGCTCAAGTCTTTAAAAATTCTGTCAGCCGAAATCATGTTGCGCGCTCCAAAGGCGAACTACCACAAACACAGCGATGACGTCACATTCGCTGCGATGAGATTCACTGAGTTCAATAACAAAGCTGATTGGCTATAGCATGTTGGTCTCATTTGTAGTTGTAATACTAATACTAATAATTTATTAGTAAAATAAAGAACTAAACGCCATAAAAAACTAGCAACAACAACAAAAGAGAGTTTAAATGAGCATTAGATGTAGAGTTACATGGACATCGGAAAAATAAGAACTGTGCAAAATATTTAAGACCTAGAACAGCAAATTTAAGACTTTAAGGCCCCGCGGAAACCCTGTTAACTGGAGGACCTTAGAAATATCAGATTCTGACAGGATCAAAATCAATGTAGGAATTTCTGTCATCTGATATCTCACTTAAAATTCCAGATCAAATCACCACAATATCTGCATCTCTAAAGTGGGAGGATAATCTAAAAGTTATTCTTAAGAAATCTCATCAATGGTTGTGTGTTTTGTTTTGCAAATACATTAAAAATGACAGTAACTTCACTTGAGTACCAAATGTAGCTACTTCTTGCTGCTGAAGTTTGAAATGCATTTCTATTTACTAATGATATCCAAGTGTGAAGTGTTTGTCATATTCCTTCTGCTTGAAAAAATAATTTAGTCGGAACACCTACAATTCAGCATTGCAATGCCCAAAACTACCAAAGTAAAAGGAAAATGTTTTTTCCAGCTTGTGTCAATATTATGATAAAACTGTATAAACTATAAAAGGCTCAGCAATTATTGCAAAAAGATAATTTGATGCTATCAGGAGCTCATACGAAGAGGAACTAGCTGCATTGTACCTTTGAAAATGAAATCCAGTGTTTAGTTCTTAGCAGATTCTGTAACATAATTGCAGCTTCTGGATACAAGATCTCATTTACACAAATTTCATCCAATCTGCTGTGTTTACCGAGCATGTTGATCCAGGAGCACGTCCTAATCTCGTCGAGTGATGCACGTCAGCTGCTTTCATCATAAAAACTGATGCTTTATGACAGTAGAACATCTGAAACATGAGAAAACGCTGCTGTAATATCCTGGAGAAAACCTAACACAAGCAATTGAACACTTTTTAAGAGATGCAGATGGAAAAACAGAAGGAAGTATAGGAGCAAACAAACATTTAAGGCACATAATATGAAGCAAGGAGCTTCCCTGATACATTTCTGATTCATAAACAAGTGACAAACAACCAGATTAAGTGATGCTTTTGGTGAAAGTGTCATATTTAAGTAATGCATTAAATTTAACAGATTGATGCAGTTAACTAATCTGAACAAATACTTTTTGAAAATAAAATTACTGAAATTAAAATCAAAAGATGTTTCCCAGAGATGGGTTGCGGCTGGAAGGGCATCCGCTGCGTAAAAACTTGCTGGATAAGTTGGCGGTTCATTCCGCTGTGGCGAGCCCGGATTAATAAAGGGACTAAGCCGACAAGAAAATGAATGAATGAATGAAATTTAAAAGATATTAATATCCAATACTAAAAAAGTAAAATATATATTTTAAATATTTTATTTATAAAACATATATTCAAAATATATTCAAAAACACTTTTTAATGATAATAGTACAGAGATTTGAAAGTAAATTTGAATAAATGCAATTTAAAAAACATGATTACTGGCATAAAATCAATGCAAATTATTAATATAACATTGTGCCATGATGCATTATGTTTAAAAACATTACTATTTTTTCTATCACGTTGGTTTTATACTGTATATCACTTTGAAAATAATAATAATATTATACATATCCCACAAGCAACGGAAACATACACTCACCGGCCACTTTATTAGGTACACCTCAATAGTACTGGGTTGGACCCCCTTTTTGCCTTCAGAACTGCCTTAATCCTTCCTGGCATAGATTCAACAAGCTACTGGAAATTTTCCTCAGAGATTTTGCTCCATATTGACATTATGGCATCATGCAGTTGCAGCAGATTTGTCGGCTGCACATCCATGATGCGAACGTCCCGTTCCACCACATCCCAAAGTTTCCCTTATGGATTGACATCTGGTGACTGTGGAGGCCATTTGAGTACAGTGAACTCATTGTCATGTTCATAAAAACAGTTTGAGATGATTCACGCTTTGACATGGTGCGTTATCCTGCTGGAAGTGGCCATCAGAAGATGGAGACACTGTGGTCATAAAGGGATGGACATGGTCAGCAACAATATGCAGGTAGGCTGTGGCTTTGACACAATTCTCAAATGGTACTAATGAGCCCAAAGTGTGCCAAGAAAATATCCCCAACACCATCACACCACCACCACAAACCTGAATAATTGATAAAAGGCAGGATGGATCCATGCTTTCATTTTGTTGACGCCAAATTCTGACCCTACCATCTGAATGTCACAGCAAAAATCAAGACTTATCAGACCTTCTCTATCTATCTGACTTATCAACGCTCCTCTAATCTTCTATTGTCCAATTTTAGTGAGCATGTGTGAATTGTAGCCTCAGTTTCCTGTTCTTAGCTGACAGGAACGGCACCTAGTGTGGTCTTCTGCTGCTGTAGCACATCCGCCTCAAGGTTGGACGTGTTGTGTGTTCAGAGATGCTCTTCTGCAGACCTCGGTTGTAACGAGTGGTTATTTGAGTTACTGTTTCCTTTCTATGAGCTGGAACCAGTTTTGGCCATTCTCCTCTGACCTCTGGCATCAGCAAGGCATTTGCACCCACAGAACTGTCACTCACTGGATTTTTTTCTTTTTCTGACCATTCTCTGTAAACCCTAGAGATGGTTGTGTATGAAAATCCCAGTAGATCAGCAGTTTCTGAAATACTCAGGCCAGCATGTCTGCCACCAACAATCATGCCACGTTCAAAGTCAATTAAATCAACTTTCGTCCCCATTCTGATGCTCGGTTTGAACTGCAGCAGATCGTCTTGACCATGTCTATGAGATGCTGCCATGTAATTGTCTGATTAGAAATTTGCATTAAAGGGCAGCTGGACAGGTGTACCAAATAAAGTGGCCGGTAAATGTATATACACAGACATCAAAACATAAATAAATTAACCAATAAGTTTCTCTGTAAGAGTTTTGACATTTATACTAACAAATAACCGAGTTGGTCGAGGTTTTTGAGTGAAAAAAGCATACTTTTAGCATGATTTTTTTCTGATTTGCTTTTTTTTAGTTTCCAAATTATTGCTGATTTAAAAACATGTCTTCTGAAAACAGGATAGATGCATGATATTTGAAGTGAATTATTGAGTGATATTATTGGAGTGTATTTACCACCACAACAGATTGCATGGTAATTTTGGGTACTACAGTATACACAGTAAAATAGGATTTTGTCTATGAAATAAAGTATAAACCAAATGTTTTAAAGAGACACGCTGTAATTATCAGTCAGTTTCCATACTTTTGTGCTTTGTGTATTTACGGTTGTGAACTGCATTATGGGATGTTGATCTCTGCTCTGTCGACTTTTGATGTTGTAAATTCAACTCTACACTTTAACAAAGTGGCTTTTACTGACATTTTAATAGTTTGAAACAATAAAATACATTAGAAATAATATAAAGAGAAATAAACCTGTAAAATAACAGAAAATGTAGGCTACTGGCAGATTTGTACAAGGGTTTTGTAGAGTAATACAGGCTACAACACCAACCCAGACAATATACTACTTTAAACTAATAAAAATGCTCACAAAAGTCACTTTTTTCCAACTTTTTTAAGGTTAAAATTTCTCAGAAGAAAGATCAAGGTCTCATAATGCGATTCAAAAGCATAAACAAACCGGAGGAAATACAAAATATAAGTCACAAAATACGGAAAACTGCTAATCTACAGGTATTGTTTACAGTACAGGGACAAAAAGTAACCGTTTAAAACACTCACGTGGCGTAAAATGCTGAGATACTGTGGTAAATAAGCAGGACGTAGTCTGGAGGGTTTAGTGGTGAGTCAGTCTTCATGCGGCGTCGCGCTGTTTGTCAGACCGCAGGCCGGAGGAGGAGAGCCAGCTGGCGGACACACTGACCTGTGTTAGAGGACTGGATCTGGCAATGTGTCCCGTGTGTGGGTCAGGGTCATTATTACTGCACACGCCACCAACAACTCAATAAGACGTACAGTCACACCAATGCCAAACTGACGTTCTGTTATATTAGACTGCGAAGCGAGTTTTGTTGCCTGTCAGTTTAATTGTGCACGCGCTCTAAGCAGGGTGGATTCTGATTGGCTGTCAATTGAATTGGTCGTCAGGTGGAAATAATTCTAATTTCCTAGCAGCCAAAGAAAGTCGCTGTTAGGGATGGGCGATATTATATATTTTTGTTTCAGATCCGATGCTAAGTATTTCAAGACAAGTATCATCGATACCAATACTTAGGCTAAGTGAAATATTTTATATTGATTTATAAAAATGATTATCGCCTTTATAATTATTATTAATATTAATAAATAAAACACAAGACGCATGATTACATTTATTAAAACTACAGAACTATAATTTACAAAATAGCACCATATATAATGAAAAATAAATACACTGCACCAACCTTGTTTAATTAAAAAAAATTAAATAGTAAAATCTCTCCCATGCTTCTTGTAATAGCTGATGCTCTTTGGGAGTCATCTAAGAAATATAATATGTATTTTTAAAGCCGTGTTACTGGCATTTAAAAACCTATAATAGTACATCTCTCCCAACCGTTACATGTACTAAACTTTGTATTTTATTTGATAAACAAGTTTATTTAAAACTATTTATACTAAACTACAAAAATATTTTAATCAAGTAAAATAACTTCAGATACTTCGTTTACATACAGTCATGATGACCACGGATCCGCTTTCGATTTTTGCAACCTGCGCTGGGTGTGTGTGGAGTCTGTACTGTGAGCTAACATTGACCTCTTAGTGGAGATACAGCGAAAAAAATGTTATAGTTCTCATTCGTGTTCCTATTTAAATGAATATATAATATGTGATGCTATAACTATTGAAACATTCTAAAATGTCTGATCACTCAGTAAGAAACCCCCCCCCCCACCCCACCCACCCCACTCCTACATTTAGATTTTTCATTTGATTATATTAAATAACAGATGTGTCACTTTCAAAACGCACACATCTATAATGAAAGCATTTGATTGCGTCACTAACTTTTATGCTCATTTAAGACTAAATTTGTTTACAAAAAACATCAAAATCGACATGATTAGATATTATTATTATTATTATTATTATTATTATTATTATTATTATGTGTATATGTCTGTTGAAACATGCACCCAAAACCCAGTGTGTCCACTTTCGCGTGTACAGAATCCATTTGGGAAACAGCGTATTTATCACTATGGAGCTCGACTGACAGTCACGCTCTGCTATATGACTGTTTTGAGGATTGCATAGAGGAGGCGACAGCGCCTGTAATGGAAAAGAAGGGAAGTTTTGCCATTTTATATTTATTTCAAAGTTTTTTCATACCTAAATAAAATGAAAGCACAGAACAGATTCACATTTAGGAGCAGGGGGCGCCCTCTGGTGGTTTGGCGGTATGGGTTGCATACAGGGAGGATCGGCTCTTTGATGTTCATAACCAACCTTCATAGAAAGATTAAAAATACAGGAAATATATGGGAAAATACCTTTATGGGATGATAGCGGGATAGAATAGTAAATTACGGGAGAATCCTGAAAAAAAGGGTTGACAGGTATGTATAAAGGGTTGACAGGTATGTATAAAACATACAGTACGTAAATACATATAAATGTTCAGACTCTTTTTTTAATATAAATATTAATAACTTTCAAGATTTAAGATTATGATCTTCTGAAAAGGATCCATAGGCTGCGCCCATTACATCACTACTCATGTACATAGGCTAGTGCTACATTTGAATTTACAACATGACCATAAGAAACCGGCAGGCAGTGGGCCAAACCACTGTGTATGAGGGGGAACTGTTTCTAAATGCATTTTAAAAAATGATAAATGCAGTTTTTTTTTTAATTTAGACAATTAATTTAGCTATACATATGTAACAGAGGCCAGCTAGTAAGTGCTCCTCACTCACTCCTCTGACCTCTAAAGGTGCTCTTTAGCCTCCTTGTTAGAGCAACTGACTCCCATGCGGAAGGTCACCAGTTCGATCCCAGCTCAGGGCGGGTTGGATGGCATAGAAAAGGTGGAGTTCCACATACATATATTTTTCACAATAGAGAGTGCGGGGTTTTTTATATATATTTATTTTTAGACAATCCTCAGATGAGAGAGGACATGTTCACCTCGGGATTTACGCACGTGGGTGCGCCGCAAATCAAAAGCATCAGAATAGCAGCGCTTTAATAAATGGCTTTAGCAGAAGGCATCGTGCATATCAAAAACAGGCAAAGAAAAAGATTAATATTAATCAACATATCCCAGATTTTTAAAGAACTTTTATAGATGTAACCACCTTTGTAATCTTTAACATTTTCAAAAGAAACTGTAATTTAATTACACATTTTTCTCAGTAACTGTAACGAATTACTGTTACTTTTATTTTGTAATTAAAATATGTAACGCCGTTACATGTAACTAGTTACTCCCCTACACTGCGTATGTTCTATATAATATGAATGTGATTTGCATGAATGGAACTCATACATACTACATCCGCCATTTATCATTATCACATGACCTATCTGTCAGTTGCATCGCTTCACTCCAATTCCTGAATTCTCTCACGGTGCATGATGGGATAGCGTAGCATCCATCGGATGCACACTACAGAGTCTCATTGGAAGTAGTAGGTTTTCCGGGTCTCACCGTTTTTCAAATGCTTTTCAGATATACTACTCAGCTTGCATACGGTTTTAAATCTTGGCTACTATATAGTATGAAAGTATGCGATTTGGGATGCAGTCATCTTGGGTAATCTTAGGCAGGGCCGTGCAGAGACCATCCAAAGGGCATGTGCAGGAGAAATTTTTTGAAGAGCGGGGGGGGGGGGGGGTTGTTGTTGTTGCGCGCGTTCTGAAGAGCGGGGTGGGGGGGGGGGGTTGTTGTTGCGCGCGTTCTGAAGAGCGGTGTTGTCGCGCGCCTACTGAAGGGCGGGACCGAGGGTGTGCCGCGTCGCGGGGGCACTTTTCATCATTTTGGAAGGGCACTTTCTATCCAAGACTTAAAAGGGCATGTGCACTGCACAGGTTGAGCCCTATGTGTGCACGTGCCTGATCTTAGGACACAGTGGTAGTATGGAAGCCGTTCCCGCCTCTGAGTTAAAAACAATAACTCAATTCTGACCTTTTCTCTCAGAATTGTGAGATGTAAACTCTAAATTGAGTTATTACGTCAGAATAATGTTATATAAAGTCAAAATTCTGAGATATAAAGTCGCAACTCCGAGTTATAAAGACCGAAATTCTGTTTCTGTTCAGTAAAAGTGTCAACCAAACACTGTGTCGCTGCCTTTATTGGGAAAATTGGGCTCTCGAGACCAGTTAACAAAGCAGAGAGATGAAGAAAGAGTCTTTAATAATCTATTTAGCACGATCGCATCACAGCAAGAAGGTCGCTGGTTCGAGCCCCAGCAAGGTCAGTTGGCGTTTCTGTGTGGAGTTTGCATGTTCTCCCCGTGTTGGCGCGGGTTTCCTCTGGGTGTTTCGGTTTCCCTCACAGTCTAAAGACATGTGGTACAGGAGAATTAAATAAACTAAAATGGGGTGTGTGTGAATGAGTGTGTTTGGGTGTTCCACAGTAATGGGTTCCGGCTGGAAGGGCATCCGCTGTGTAGAACAAATGCCAGAATAGTTGCCGGTTCATTCTGCTGTGGTGACCTCTGAAATAGAGAATTTTTGTCACAAAATTGTAAGAAGCTAAATTATCATATGCATTTATTCATATGACAAAACATGTCTTTTTGACTCGAGAAGGTCCATACTGACTCTAAAGGCAGATACTGATAAGAGCAGGGCCTGGTGTGTGGACTTTGAGGGTTTTATGATGTGGTCAATTGTTGATTGGTCAGTTTGATTTTCTCAGTATTTGGGCTTTAGTCACATTATCAAGAAAGATACAAAATAGGTGGTAATATCGGGCCCTGGCTCTTTTTGCCTGCCCTTTCTTTTCCTGGCCTGTCTTTTCCTGCTCTGCTCTTCGCCTCCTCTGGAGTCTATCTTCTCTGAGGGTGCTTTCACACCTGTGAATCGATTCAGTTGTTCTGAAACAGAGATTACTATTGTTACATTGTTGCTCTTTGCTCTTGGAGCGGTTCGCTTTCACACTGCAAAGTTTCTAATCGGACCAAAAGAGCTAAAACAAGTCACGTGCGAGTAAACTCTCCGCACATTGGTCACAGTGTCAGGGTTTATTTTGCAGCGTCCCGCTAAGGCTTATAGCTAAGCTGTCAGGAGAGGTGGTGGTTTGGTGGTGATTGACAGGGTGCGCGCGCGACGTGTCGGAGGAGAGATGCGGTGGGGAGGGGTGAGAAGGGTGCGTGACGATGCCTATTTGAGGACCGGGAGGGAGACGCGAGATTACTGGGAGATCATCACTTGTTTGCGGACATCCGGAGACTCGTGAAACTTCCCGCCCTACTCATAATTCTCTCTTCATATAATCGTATGCCTATTACATATCCATAAAACACTGTGATATAACCGCGCTCGGATCAGATCGCTTTCTCACTGCAATCGAACCGCTCCTGGGTTCGTTTCAATCGAGCTGAGACCTCAAGCGATCTCGGAGTGATTACTTTGGCGTGGAACAGAGCGCGATTGCCCTGTTCACATATGCCAAAGGAACCGCGCTAACTGGGCAAACGAGACAGGTTCCGAAACAAAAGTGTAGGTGTGAAAGCACCCTGACTCAACTGCAATCAGGCTAACTTCTGGGCCTGCTCTCTTTGTCTCTCTCCCTCCACCTTTGTCTCTCCTTCTAACTCTGGTAACTTTGATTTTACATTTAAAGGGTCACTAAACACCAAAACACATTTTTTGAGCTGTTGACAGTCGTATATGTGTCCCACACTGCTAAAAACACTATTAGGACACCTATATTTCACTAAAAAGTGTAAATTGGTTGTTTTTGCGTTATTTCAAGCAAATTCGTACTTCCTGTTTGAAACGAATTTTTGAAGCTGCGTCACGGTCATGACATAATAGCGTTGTATTCCAGCGTGCAGACTGGACGTCTGTGCCAGAGTGTGTCTTATTACGTCTTACAGTGTGATGCATTAATGCATGAGTAAGGCTTGGTTCAAACCAATCAGCGCGCTCTATTGTGCAACTTCATTAATATTCATTACTGTCACAGTGTTTAGACGACAGACACACCACGTTGTGTTGGCAAAACAAGCGTGAAGTGTTGCTTTTATAGTTTGCTGCAGTTAAGTTTTGTTTTCATTTTCTCTCTCTGAGAGCGCAGCTGGAGTTACGTGTGGATTAACAAAGTACGCGATGCGCGACAACAATAACTTACGTGTCTAAGGAGGATTATTGTTTACCTGAGAGCTGTTCTCATCTGCAAACGCTGAGATGCGGTTCGCTTGTAGTCTCCTCTTAATAAAGACGCGGCTCTACTTGCTGGTGATTGTCCTGTCTCTACAGATTTGGTAAGTGGGCGACCAGTGCTCTTTGTTTATTCAGTTCGTATTTTATTCGTATTGAACAAACTATTGCACCGAGTGTAAACATGTTAGCACTAACAGTTACAACCAAACTATAACCTTGTGTTGGATTTCGTGACCGGAATAACACACACGGCTTTCTGACGCTACCTGCCGAGTGCATCTAAGTTTCCGGGAAATGCTGAGTTTTTTTTCTCTCATTTGCCGTGCGGTATCAAACATTGCATGAAAAATACACGTTTAGAGCAGTTCCTCGAATCAAATATCTCGTTTGTCTTGAGGGACATAAATGAATTCCCTGAATGAAAGAGCCAAACTGCAGTTAAAGTCCACCATTTAATAATTTGGCAAATAATTTGACTACAGATGTCCATGTAAACAGTCACTTTGTCTGCTGTGTGTGTGTGTTTTGACTCTGAAACTCAGCGTGCCCAAATAGACACTCGCACACCAAGCCTCTTTTCTTCCTCCGACACTCCCCCCTAAACAGAGCTGGACACGCCCACTTTTCTGACTTTTTCCAAAGTAGAGGTGTGAAAACACACTGCTGAAACGAGGGGGTTTCATGGCCCTTTAAGCTGGGTACAATTTTTATCATATGTTTTATCATTTAATATTTTATCACTTTATACAGCTATTTTTTACTTAATTCAGTTGTAACCAGAGAATTAGTCATTAAATCATCTCATTTTCAAGTATTTGTGAATTACTTTTGATTTAACATCAACATTTAATTGTTCCGTATTGCAATACAATACAATAACATAATATCAACGCTCTCCCACATTTGTAGCTATTAATACTGCCCTTATTTCCGTTTTTTAGTATGAGATTGCAGAAGAATGGTTTGACTAGAAATGTACAGTTTTTTACCATCATGCTGATCACTTTTTAGTCGCTCAACAGAACTACAGTTCGAACCGCGGTGGTTAAAACCCATTCTTACAAAATAGGGCATTTAATATCACACAATTGGCCAGGACACATTAGAATTTGAGAACCCGTTCAAATATGTGTGGAATATTTTAACATGTAGTATTTTATTCAGAAAAAAAATGTGCTGGATATCCTATCCCAATTTGCAATGCATTTCTATTATGTGTTAAATGAACCATGGTAAAACTGTCTGCTTACCTGACAACAACAGCACCTCCTCTATTCATTACTTCATCTGCTACGAGTTGTTATCTGCTAGTGCAGAAATGAGTCCTAAAACCTAGATATGAGTTTGCATTTTTGATTTTGCAGCGCATCATCCTGAATTGCAAATGTTGTTTTTTTTATATGCTTTTTCACTTGTTGAATTGAAGGATTCGGATTTCTGCTTTCCAATCCGTCTCATCATGGACCAACGTTTATCCTTTTCATCATCTTGTTTCTCAGTATTTAACTGTGAATTGATTTTAATTAATGAATAAGTTAACACATTGCTTAATATAAGAATGTTCAGTGCATTTGCCTGTCTCTTTATAACTATTTTCAGAAGCCAACCAAACTAGGTCAGAGGTCGCGGAGACCTTGAGTGGAACTGAGGGCTGAGAACTGGAAGCAACTGTTTCTATTGTTATTTCTACGAGTTAATATTGTCTAAAATGTCTAAAAGTGATTTTGCTATTTTTACGGTTAAATCTTTTAAAGTGATTCTCCTTTTTATTTAAGATAGACTTTGTGTAGTAAGGATATTACTGCCTGAATGTAGATTCTACCGGTTTTTGACCAGTTTTGATAAAGACGGCTGAGAGTACACTCCGCCTTGGATAAGAAACAGATTATACTTTAAGTGAGTAACCTAAGGTTATTTGAGTAACCAAATAACCTAATGTTTTATTTGATTGTTGAGCCGTTTCACAGGTCTGAAGTCAGCTCTAATCAGTCTAAGGGATGTCTGGCATTTATGCTTAAGATTAAAGTTCAGAATTGTACGCACGAACCCCACGTGGAAATTTTCCTAGTCTCTACTTATATATATGACGCAGTTAATGAGGTTATGTGAGAGTATAATTGTTATTGATTGGTGATTGTGAGCAGAGCGGCCCAGGAACTCATTGCTAGGGTTGAAGCTGGCTTCTGCTGATGAAACTGCAAACTATCTTCAGTAAACTTGATTTATTTATTTAAATCTCTGACTCGGGCTATTCTTCATCTACCAGACTGGTCATTCTTTGGGTTAAACTGTATACCATCCCTACAGAATGTTAGCAAAGGCTATAGAATACACAAGATGTGTCACTCACATAGCTTTGAAGGGAAAAAGTGTAACTGGCAACAGGGTGAATGAAGCCCCGCCTTCTAGTACAGGAGCCAATCATGGAATGCTAAAGAGGAGAGATGTCCAAACTCAGTCCTGGAGGGCCGGAGTCCTGCAAAGTTTAGTTCCAACCCCAATCAGACACACCGTGGCTACCTATTCAAGCTCTTACTAGGCTTTCTTGAAACATCCTTGCAGATGTGTTGAGGCAAGTTGGAGTTAAATCTGCAGGACACCGGCCCTCCAGGACAGAGTTTGCACAACCCTGCTATAGTCTAATGATTCTTTGGGGGAGGAGCTCAGGCCAGACATTTGTTCTACAGATTTTGTGTGAGTCGAATGTTTCAAAATGAAACTAAAGAGTTGTTGTTTAATTATATTGTTAATATGATTCCTAATCAAAAGCTTGGCTAGCAGTTTTGGAGAGTTTGATGTTTCCCCATTCAGACAGGATCCCTGAGCAAAGTGCCCAAGAGGCGTTTCAAAGATGGACACCAAGTGAGATGGCTTGCCTTAAAAGGACTTTAATGTTAGTCAGTTTGTATTGTATGTTTTTGCGCAAAACAAATCTACAAATTCACAAATCTCACAGTCCAATCCAAAGAAAGATGTTTAAAAAAAGGCTCAAGAACTACAACAAACCGCTCATTTAAATTACAAAATGGAGTTTGAATAACCCAGCATTTTTTGTGCTGGATTTTTGTAACCTAACGCTGAATTAAATACACACAAACTCAACATTGGGTTAATATTTCAATCAAATAAATAGCAATAAAGTATCTTAATGCAAAATTGTTGTACTCTAAAAAATGTTGGATTATTTCAACCCAAATTTGATTAAATATGGAGAAAATTTTAAGTTTATTTGATCCTATAAAATTAATAAAAACCAAATTTAAAAAAAAAATAAGTAAACTCTCTCAACTCTAAAATAAAATGCTGTGTTTTTGTAACGCAACACTGAGTCAAATATGGACAAACTTAACATTGACATTAACATTTCAATCAAATTTATATTACACTTTTCGACCCAACATTAAGGTTCCGACAACCCAGCATTTTTAGGAGTGTAGTACTTCCTTCCACACACAACAAACAGAACTACATCAAACAGCTCATTTAAACTAGAAGTGTTGTTTTTCAGGGTTTATGATTTCACAAAGAGGCCCAAATTTGACCTACGGAAATTCAAACAATAGGGGGGAGGGGCTAAATAGCAAATTTAAAATGATTGACATAAAATTGCTGTACTCTAAAAAATTCTGTGTTATTTTAACCGAAGTTACAGCATATACAGACAAAATGTTATATTTAATTTGTTTCTATAAAAATTATTTTAAAAATAACCCAGCAATTAACTTTGTTCATATTTTAACCAAAGTTTTTTTTTTTTAGCATTTTTTAGAGTGTACGTTCAAAAAATTGGCCTATGGAAAATTAAATGGTTGGAGGGAGGGGCTAAATAGCAATATTAAAATAATTGACCTAAAATTGCTGTACTCTGAAAAAAATTCTGGGCTATTTCAACCCAAATTAGGTCAAATTTTATCAAAATGTTGAATTTAATTAGTTTCATTCAATCATCATCATTTTCTTGTCAGCTTAGTCCCTTTATTAATCTGGGGTCGCCACAGCGGAATGAACCGCCAACTTATCCAGCAAGTTTTTACGCAGCGGATGCCCTTCCATCTCTGGGAAACATCCACACACATTCATACACTACGGACAATTTAGCCTACCCAATTCACCTTTACTGCATGTCTTTGGACTGTGGGGGAAACCGGAGCAACAGAAGGCGGAGCACTCCCACGTGAACGCAGGGAGAAGATGCAAACTCCACACAGAAACGCCAACTAAGCCCAGGCTCAAACCAGCAACCCAGCGACCTTCTTCCTGTGAGGCGACAGCACTACCTACTGCGCCACTGCTTCACCCCTTAATTAGTTTCTATAAAATGTATTTTAAAAATAACCCAGCAGTTAACCTTGTCCATATTTTAACTAAAGTTTGGTTTTTAGCAATTTGTAGAGTGTACATAAGAAAATGCTGGGATTTTGTAACCAAATGCTGGGTCAAATATGGACAAAGCCAAAATTAGGTTTATATTTCAATGACACTTTTTGACCCAACATTTGGATTTGTCTATATTAAGACCCACCAGAATGTTTCAGAGTCTAGTATTCCCTTCCACACACATCCCAAGTCTTACTTTTTGTTGGCTCATTCAAAGACACCAAACAGAACAGCATACATTAAGCGCATTATTTAGAAACTACGAGAGAAAGTGCACAAGAAAAAAAAAAGCAGCAAAAAAAAGAGCTTGAGCTGAAATGAGTGTGACATTCGGAGTACTTTGAGCTTTCTTCTCCATATGAACTCCGTCGTTCTGCAGCCTATTTCCATATAAAGCAGCCTCCCGCCTGGAGAAAGAGAGAGAGAGACGGGGGGAAAAAAACATCTCCCTCTGAGACACAGACAGAGAGAAAGAGAGAGCAATCCTGCAGCTCAACTCCGATAACAACATTCAACTCAATTAAACTTCAGATTGGGGCCGTTCTCTCACAGAAACGATGAGCGCGCCGATAAAAGTCTAATCACAGGACCGCTGACCCTTCAGGTCTCTCTCTCTGTACCTGCTCTCTGTGATGATAGTGGAGGCTGTATTTAAGCATGCTTACTGGAGTCTCCTGATTATACGTGCATGAGGATCATTAAACCCCCTGCTGGAGGAGGAGGGAGTGTGCGGGACTGATAACAGCAGCCGCGGCCCCTTCAACAGCCCTACGGCCCTCCTTCTCTTATGACACCGCAGTCGACGGCTGCGCGTTTAATGCTGCTACATACAAAAATGACTTTCAAAAGAGATGCGTTTGCTTGAGAAGCAAGACGTCTGGAAAATGTATCAAAAAATATCTGGCAGGGTCGAGTGGGGGTGGAGAGGAGAATCGTGTTTTCCATTTGAATTACAGAGAGAGTTCCAAAATGGAACTTCTGACATCATTTGTTCTAAACACATGGCGGGAGTTTGTTCATCTTCTAACTGAACCGGTAAAGTCTAGATAAGGGGTTCTCAACCTTTTTTACTTTGAGGCCCACCTCCTTCTCTGAAAATTTTTGTAGACCCAAACTGATTGTCTAGAGTACATGCTAATTTTAAAGTTTTATTTATTAGCAAAACATTTCTTTTGCCTTGGTGGTTCATTCTGCTGTGGCGACCCCGGATTAATAAAGGGACTAAGCTGAAAAGAAAATGAAGGAATTATTTTGCCTTCTATTATTCTCTTATTTTTCTACATCACTTTATAAAAAAAAAACTGAACAATATATATATATATATATATATATATATATATATATATATATATATATATATATATATATATATATATATATATATATATATATATATATATATATATATATATATATATATATATATATGCGTCTGCAGTTTAACAAGCACTTCAACAAGCATGTTTTTTTTCCCGCTTGGCAAGCCAAGCTAACGTGACATGGGGGCGTGGCAGCATCGACGATTCTATTTTTTGATTTGATAATCGAAGTTAAGCATATATTTGGATCGATTTAATATATATATATTAAATCGATCCAATAATATATAAAAAATACACACTCAGGCCCTGTTTACACTAATAAGTCTTTGTTTTTAAATGGCATTTTGGAACGACAACGATCCACATCCACACTGGCGTGTAGCGTTTCTGAGCAGCCCTCCTTCCTCACTACTGCTGAAAACACACATCACGTGACCACACACACTCATTCACACACAGACACAGACGCACACACATTGTCATGCGCTCGAGACAGCGAGTCAAGGCAGTCAGCGGGTCAGTAGACTGCTTCCATCTTTTACTTACACACAAGTACTTAGTCATTTTAGCGAACACCTCAGATACTGTTGGCTGGTTCCTGTTGGTTGTGCACCTTTTTTACCGACGCCATAATAACGACACAGATCACTGCCTATTCACGAGTCCCGCAGAAAAAAGTGATTGACAGGTGGTAATTATGTGTGTAACTTACCTTTATTCATTTACTGTATGATTTGTTTATGGGTAAAACAAAGACCATGCAGGTCAGGTAGTTTAAATGGTAGGCTACAAATAATTAATTTGGTATTTATTAATTAATTAATTAATTATTCATAATCGAAAATCAAATCGAATCGTGACTTTAGAATCGAAAATGTAATCGAATCGAGGATTTGGAGGATCATGACACCCCTAATATATATATATATATATATATATATATATATATATATATACATAGTGCCCTCACCAGTGCCGATATAAAGCCATATCGCACTGCTACGAGTGTGATATTGCGTTTATACAACAGTTTGACGGCATAATTGTGTATATAAAAACAAAATCAAAGATGGAGAGTCTCAAAAACCCTTTTGTATGAGGAACTACTTCCTTCCGCCTTGGATTCAAATCATAAGCTGACAGTTAAACAGTTGAGCAAGCATCTTTTAAACTTCAGATCTGTAGTGTCTGCTTTTTGCTGGCTATATGTGGGCGGAGTAATACGCAAAGGGTAAAGAGGCTTTACGGGTGCTGATATTACTTAAATATATCACGGTTCTATATCACGGCTATCAGCCAATCAGATTCGAGAACCAGACAGAACTATATATATATATATATATATATAATGTAAAATTTAATACAGTTGAAGTCAGAATTATTAGAATTATTTTATATTTCCCAAATGATGTTTAACAGAGCAAGGAAATTTTCACAGTATGTCCCATAATATTTTTTCTTCCAGAGAAAGTCTTATTTGTTTTATTTCAGCTAGAATAAAATCTGTTCTTAATTTTTTTAAAAACATTTTAAGGACAAAATTATTAGCCCCTTTAAGCTATATGTTTTTTCAATAGTCTACAGAACAAACCCTTGTTATACAATAACTTGCCAAATTACCCTAACCTGCCTAGTTAACTTAATTAACCTAGTTAAGCCTAATAGAAGTGTCTTGAAAAATATCTAGTAAAATATTATTTACTTTCATCATGGCAAACATAAAATAAATCAGTTATTAGAGATGAGTTAATAAAACTATTATGTTTAGAAATGTGTTGAAAAAAAATCTGCTCTCCATTAAACAGAAATTGGGGGAAAAAAATAAACAAGAGGACTAATAATTGAGGGGGGCTAATAATTCTGACTTCAACTGTACATCTAGTAAAAAGGACAAAATAAGAGCCCTTTAAAAAACGTGAGTAAACCTGTTGCTTTCAAAGCAATCAGCTGACTAATTGTTTTTTTCAGTGCCGTTTACAAAAAAAACACAATAAAATGTACATATTAAAAAAAATGATATCTACACCTAAATGAAGGTGGTCACTTTTACTTGCACGATGTTTTTTTGTTCACTTTACGCAGAATATCAGTTTGAGTTGAACTATTTTAACTTGTGTGGTAGACACAACTGAGGTGAGTTCTGTGTGTTTGCGGCAAACGTGTCACACATTCCGTGTCATTTGTGCCATGGTAATACGCCATAATCTGTGCTGACATTTTGCATCTGCATGGTTTTGTGTGAACCCAGTGTTACAGATGATTAGGATTTTAATTTTGCGGTGATTTAGCCCTTTGAATACATTTTTTTGAAAATGTTTTTGAAAAATAGTAGTTAAAACACTTATTTCTGAAAAATAAATTTTGAAATAATATAATGTGTCAGATGTAAAATATAGAGTAATATATAAAAATAAGTCTGTGAAATAACTGAATATACACTGGCAGTTTATTACAAGGTTTTTGTAGTGTAATATACAACACCAGCCAAGGCAACATATTACTTTAAACTATATTAAAAATACTCATAAAAGTCACTTTTTTTGTACTTTTCAAGATTAAAAGTTGCTGAAAGGAAGATCAAGATCCCATAATGCGATTCAAATGCATAAATAAATGGGGAAAAACAAAATAATGAATCACAAAATACAAAAAAATGTGTTTATATATCTTTTAAAAACGTGAGTAAATCTATTGCTTATAAAGCAGCAGTTGACTTAATAATTGTTTTTTATTTTTCCATTTACTAAAGAAACACAATAAAATGTGAATTTAAAAAAAATTAATCTACACTACCTGACTAAAGTCTTGTTGTTGATCCCAGTTGAAAGAGCAACAAATAATACCTTGACTTCTAGTTGATTAGAAGTGGCAGAAGACAGATATTTTAGGTGAATCATCTGTTGAACTGCATCCCAATCATCACAAATACTGCAGAAGACCTATTGAAAGGACTCAAGATTCTCACAGAAATCAGTCAAGTTTGGTGAAGGAAAAGTCATGGTTTGGGGTTACATTCAGTATTGGGGCGTGCGAGAGACCTGCAGATTGGATGGCAACATCAACAGCCTGAGGTATCAAGACATTTGTGCTGCCCATTACATTACAAACCACAGGAGAGGGCAAATTCTCCAGCAGGATAGCGCTCCTTCTCATACTTCAGCCTCCACATCAAAGATCCTGAAAGCAAAGAAGATCAAGCTGCTCCAGGATTGGCCAGCCCAGTCACCAGACATGAACATTATTGAGTATGTCTGGGGTAAGATGGAGGAGGAGGCTTTGAAGATGAATTCAAAGACTCTTGATGAACTCAGGGAGTCCTGCAGGAACGCTTTCTTTGCCATTCCAGATGACTTTATTAATCAGTGATTTGAGTCATTTCAGAGATGTATGGATGCAGTCCTCCAAGCTCATGATGGAGTCAGACACAACATTCATTCTGTCTCCACTGCAGCAGGACTTTATATTCTATACTGGACATTATTTATGTTCAGTGACAAGACTTTTGTCTAAGCAAAGTCAGACCTTACTGTCCTAATGAAATCATTATAAATCAAGTCATGATCATATTTTATTGTGGTAAAATAAGCGTAATCTAGAGGCCTTTGCCTTTCATATAAGCCACTCCCGATACCAAATGATCAACTAGAAGTCAAGTTATTATTTGCTGTTCCTAAAACTTAATAGGCGACAAGACTTTTGTCAGGTAGTCAATATATAACTTTTTTTTCCAATAAGTAATCCGAGCATTACAGTGATTCAGAAAATATTTTTGTGTGTCGATCAGGAGTAATCAGAAACATAAATCACTTTGGATGAAGTACATTTTTACAAAGGCAACTCACAAACGAACTAACATTAGACAATAATGGCTGTAATTAGATGACACACATGCATCTTAATGCAATTTCGTAGGATATCTAATCAGACACAAAAACCATCACAAGTTATTTTGACCAATTACACCACATTGCGGATGCTCTCTAGACTCATTTCAAAGGCTATAGCAAATTACAAAACTGTAAAAATGCACTTTTAAATTGTTATGAGAGTTTATTATCTGATAGATCATTCTCTCTGCCGATCTGGAAAGTCATAATCTCTTAAATGTCTTAGTTGTTTTCTTCGAGATAAATTGGTTGAACAGCCAAAGGGGACTCCTGACTTTCAGATGTTCTTCATAGGAAATTAATCAAAATCCCACATCAAATAGACGCAGATCATTTTCTCCCATGTCATTGCGTAGCTTAATTCCTTTTCTTGCATGTCTTAGTGATTATCAGTGTCGGGCACGTTCATTTAAAAGAGTAGCTAGTTATAATTACTAGTTAGTTCTCACAAATAGTAACTTGAGCTAGTAACTGAATTACATAACTATAAAAGTAACCAATTACCAGCGAAGGTAACTATTGTGTTGCTTTAAAACAAATCTAATTTGTCAAATGACTATAAGATAAATATGAAACACTGTACACTAATCTACATCAATTTAATATTGTTAACAATGTGAGAGACAACCTCAACTATATATCTAGATATTATTTAGTTGAATTCTGTCTGAGTAATTCAAGAGTTCCCACTTAGCTGATGATTGATAATAAAGCTTGTTTGGAGTGCTGTCCCGGGAGAGAGCCCTGAGCTTATAAGATCCTCGAGCCCTGGGCTCCCTCCCGTTGCAGGGTGAAAGGGGAGTTTGAGCTCAGGTAGATCTCGATGACTCCCCCCTTGCTTGTTGTAGCTAAGTGTCAGATATGGATGCTGAGAAGGTGTACTCAGCTTGGCTAAAATATTTGGATTAATTGTTTATGCTTGTTTTTGAACAGTGGGAGGACCCGGAGAAAACCCATGCGAGCAGGGGGAGAACGAGCAAAACTCTGCACAGAAATGTCGCCTGGTTTGGAAGGGAATTAAACCAGAGGCATTCTTGCTGTGAGGCAACAGCGCTAATCACTGGCCACCGTGACGCCCGTTTAAAAGGAGGGAAAGTAGGGTTGGGTGGGGGGGGGGGTTTCATCGAGACGAAGATATTGAAATGAGAAGAGTCTGGTTATTTTTATTTAGTTAAGGATCGTCTGATAGGATAATTAGTCATGACCTAAAGTTGGAACAGCTGTGAGCAATCATAAGCACGTGATCCTCTCGAAATTTGTTTGTATATAAACATCACTAAGTGTTTGCGCTGGAGGAAAATTCAGTTTTTTTTTTGCTTTGACAACGTGGCTTCGTTTCCTCCTTTGGTAGCCGAGCTCATGTTATTACCTGCCTAGCCACTCCATTTTGTGGTGGCATGTGGCGCTGTGAGGTGCTTCATTAGATTAGAATTACTTGTCACCGACGCAGACTCTTTAGAAGGGATAAGTTGCACGATATATAAACATTCTTGCCTTTCAATTCAACAAAAGTAGTGCTTATATTTCCAGTTTGCAAATGCTACCTTCCTATCACTTATACTTTTAGGGGGCACACTTTAACATACATCACAAACTACTTAAACAGTCTTTTTTTTTTTCATGCATCACTCTGCAGTCCTTATAAACATACCTGCCAACACTCCCGTTTTTCCCGATAGGTATTTCAGACCCATCTCCTGCCCATCTCCTCTATTGTTCTGTCTCCCAGAAAACTGCAGGAACCCCCGGATCTTCACACAGAAATGCCAACTGACCCAGACGGGACTCGAGTCAGCGACCTTCTTGCTGTCAAGCGACAGTGCTAACCACTGAGCCACCGTGCCACTCTCCAGAGTAGTGGTAGGAAACCTATGGCTTTCGAGCCACATGTGGCTCTTTGACCAAAAATACATGGCTCTAAAGTTGTCTTCCTTGAATAATATTTTACGGTTTAAAAAATTATAACCGTCACCAGAAATCAGTTTCCTTTCAAAAATACAATTACAATTCCATTTTTATGTATTTTATTTTTACAGCAAAATGAATAACACCTTAGTTAACAATAAAAGGACGTTTTGAATTCTGACACCAATAAAGGGCAAACAATTTAAGTTTCTATGGTAACCTCGCGCACCTAAATTCAAACAACATTCATGAATGGTGATAGTGAAATTAATATCCTATAAATAATGTTTTCTTCCGTCGTGGACTTGCTCAACATGTGATGCTTCATACTTGTTTATGTTTGAGTTGTGCTTGGACATAAATTAACAACCCAAGCACATTCTGAAAACGTAGTCTCGTGGACGTTTCTGCAGGCTGTGAAATACGTCCCGCGAGGCACGTATTTTTGCAGTTTTTCTTTTCGCGAATCCATGAGAGGCCACTGTGTGTGCTTTTTCGCATCTCAAATGTCTCTCGCGAGTGCCGTTCGTGCCTGCTGTTCTCGCATAAACCCACCAGAGGCCGCTGCCGACCGTCTGAATGACTGAAAGATTGACTGGGTGACCGGCCAACCGAGTTACACACCAATTTTAATTTTATCGATTGACCCGCCCACCCACTTACTTCCCTAAACCCAACCGACGGTTTACAAAAGCCGTCCAAACAAAGAAAACCCTCGTCTGATTTTTACCACGTTTTCGGATTTTGCCACATTCTCACCCTGTTACGAACCTGTTTTTGTCTTACCTGATTTCTGGAACCGCTCTTCCCCAGACCCGATCGTCGTCGTCGTCATGTCCAACTTCTCTGCATCTCAAGTCCGCCGACGTACACGACGAGCTAACTGGACAAACTGGTTGAGGCGGGATAGCCCTCCACACGGAGGTAAACGGTCAGCTGGTAAGCGCCAAAGGAACGGCATCATACCGCCCCATATCGTTCACTTAAAAAAATGAAATGCAGCCATACGTACCTCCAGCAACATAATTCGCTGTCTCCAGAAACGTCAATGAGACTCCGTTTTCAGAATGAGCCTGTGTTGCAAATTAAGCTTTTTGTTTAAACCATTTTGATTTATTAGTAGTAATACAGTAGCAAATTTATTTTTTAAAAGAGGCATTTGGAGATATATATATATATATATATATATATATATATATATATATATATATATATATATATATATATATATATACATATACATCTAAATGGCTCTTTAAAAAAATGCATTTGCTTAAAAAAAAACAAAAATGGCTCTTTGTTGAAAAAAAAAAAAAAAACCTGCTCCAGAGGAACATGAAATATTGTAAAATATTAACTATAAATCTAAATTACTTTATAATTAAATGATGGGGATGTGATGCACAATAATTACTTGGTGCATCCTATCAAGAATACAATTGCCATATGTAGAGCGCTTCTGAAAAAGAAACATCTGAGCCAATGAAGCGTTCCTCAGGGTGTGTTTGAGATCGACTGAACTTCTTCAACATTAAGACAATAATGGAGAAGCAGAAGTTGTGGTCCTCCATGGGCGCGCGGTGGGCACCAGGCCAAGCAGACCTCAGCAGGAGGAACAGCTTGCCTTAATGACTAATTAAGACATCTTAACGACAATTAACTCCCCGATTAACACATCTCACAATATGGTGTTTACCTTGAAACGTCTTGAGCTGCGTTTCCGTTCGCTCCACCGAGAGCAAACTATCACACGTTCTCCCACTCATAACCATCAGCATATGCTTACAGAGAGTTCACCGCAATAAAAGTCCTGTCGCACATTCAGCAGAACTCACTATTTTTAGGTGGCCATGGTTAACTGGCAGCTTTTCTTTGCAGTGAAATTGTGATATACAGTGATCCCTCGCTATAACACAGTTCACCTTTCGCGGGCTCACAGTTTGACATGCTTTTTTTTTTTTAAAGCACATTATGTTCTGCATTCTGATTGGCTATAGACCACTGTCAATTAATCTCCTCCATGTCTCCTGTACAGTACAGTATGCGTTTAGCTTGCCTAATTTACATCAATGTTATGGATAGTTTTGGATTTTTCATTAGTTTCACTTTCTATTTTGTTTTGACTTTTTTCAAATTTAGTTTTTAGAGGCAGATTTACTAGTTTTTATTAGTTTCTAAATTTTTTAATTATTTAGTTTTAGTTTGGTTTTTATTAGTTTCTGTATTAGTTTCAGTTATTTTTTTTTCTAAATAAGGATATTTATTTAAGGCACATGAACACTAGTAGTAGTAGTTACATTCAAAATAGATTTTAAAGTATTATTACTTGTGTATAAATCACTAAATGGCCTAGGACCTAAATACATCACAGATATGCTCACTGAATACAAACCCAACAGATCACTCAGATCATTAGGATCATATAAACTAGAAGTTCCAAGAGTTCAGTCAAAGCAGGGTGAATCGGCTTTTAGCCACTATGCCCCTCGTTGCTGGAATCAGCTTCCAGAAATGATCAGATGTGCTCCAACATTAGGCACATTCAAATCAAGACTGAAAACACATCAGACAGATTGCACTATCATGTTTTTCTCTTCTTCTTCATTCTTTTATATCACATTTTACCTGTTTTTATGTTTTGTTTTGTTTTTACGCATTTTTATTATTTGTTTTTATTTTTATTCTTGTTTATGTAAAGCACTTTGAATTGCCATTGTGTATGAAATGTGCTATATAAATAAACTTGCCTTGCCTTGCCTTGCCTTGCCTTGCCTAGTAGTAGTAGTAGTAGTAGTAACAGGACAGGAGATTTGTTATGGGCATCGCCATATTGCTGCAGACACTCACTAAAACAAGCAATAAAAAAACAATAGAAAATAAAACAATTACAAAATTTATAGTGCTAATTAAGGTATACTCTTATTAACTAAACCCACTGACACAGGTACAAAGGATTTCTTGTAGCGGTTTAACCTACACTTTGGGACTCTGTATCTTCTACCAGAGGGAAGCAGTTCATACTGTGGAAACAAAAAATGAGTTTGATCGTTTACAATCCTTTCCACCTGATTGAGGACACAGTTCTCATATAAAACTTGAGGATTAAAATATTCATCGTGCCCGACAATTTTCCATGCTGTCTTTAAGAGATGCATCAGTTTAGATTTACACTGAACAGATACACTGTGATACCATACCTGACAATGCTTTCCAGAACTGCTTTATAAAACAACATCATGAGCTTTTTGTTAAAGAGCCCATATTACACATGCAATAGGGTCATATCTTGGTTGTAAGGGTCTCCAACAACAGTCTAATATGCATGCAAGGTCAAAAAACACTTTCGTGGTCTCATAATCTGCATTTATTTTTACCTAATTATCCCAGCGACTCCTGTATGAATCGTCCAGTGATTCATTTGTTCCCAAACCCCTCCTTAGCGCGAAGCTAATCTGCGCTGATTGGACCGATGACAGTCTGTTGCGATTGGTCGACTGCCTTCAGTCAGAGAGTGAAATGTCCGACAGCTAATCAGCAATATAAAAGTAATCACAGTTCATACACGCTCCATAGTGTAGGCGTGGATTTTAGCTGCCAGTGGGTCAATGTAAATACAGTCGATGGACTTGAAAATTCAGACGACTAAATATTTTATTGAGCAAAAACTCCAAAACAGTTGAGTAGATCTCCTAGCTTCTCACTCTGCTCTTTTCACAGACACACACACACGCATATTGCACACACACACACACACACACACACACACACACGCACATGCACACGCACACGCACTTAACCCTGCTCCGGACGACAACGCGCGCGCACACAAACACACACTACTCCTTGTCCACAGAGCTCCGTTAACAAAGCAGCACGCGTCACGTTTTTAACGTGGCTTTGCACGTGATAAGAGAATATAGCCAGTTAACCTGATACAGTACACGCGGTTACAAGTAACAAATCACAACTAAATACATTTGCAAGCTCGAGTCAACGAGGCAACTTTAACCGCACGTACTTACACTTGAGAAATGGAGGAAGAAAAATCCATCCTGACGTCCATCAGTAAGTTACTCTTTACTGATCCTTCCTTTAACAAACGCTGATGAAGTATTCTTTGTAGCATGTAGTTTCCAGAAGTTTCCAGTAGTTTCCAACTGCTTGGCTATAATGCTGAGGTTTCATCTTTGGGTAGAGACTCAATATATCCATCTGCAGTGTGACTTCAATCGACCGGCATGTTTGTGTGCGTGTGTGTGTGTCTCTGGGTTTCTGCGTCAGAGGGCGGGGCCTCAGGTTTGAAATCTCCCGGGTTTGCGCGTGCACGTGAATAACTTGGTTTCGTTCGTACGTCATGACGAAACACCTAATGAATCGGTATCAAGGCGACTCGTTTGAAGCACTATGAGTCGACTCTTTTATAGATGAATCAACCGTTTTAAACACTGTAATCTTACAGATTTAAGCCTTAGCTGGATACTTCACCTCACTTAGAGCTGTGTTACACACTACATGGAGGGGAATTTTCAAAAACCCATAATATGGTCTCTTTAACTCCAATCATCTACCTATCTAACACGATCATCTACCGTGACCATCTATTCATCCTCAAATTCAAATTCAACAGCCCACAAGACAGCAGCCTTAAGCACAATATGTGTGCAAGGCTGCTCTGAGGTTAGATACACAGTAGTGATGGGTAGTTCAGATCTTTAACGTGGATGTTAGGACTCAATATTATGTAATCAGCAATAGTAGCTTCAGTCAGTTAAAGCATCACCATGATCTGAAAAATGCCCTATAGTAAAGTTTTGCAACCCACATAAAGAATGAATCACTTATATTCCATTACGATTTTCTGTTATGAAATAAATTTACGTTTTTCACCAGATCCTCTCATTTAAGCCCTCGGGACACCTGCTCTGCAGTTCTTCAAGTTTAGTTCAGACACAGCAGGCTTTCATGTACTGTTTGTGTTTGGTTCACTGAATCACGCATGCGCAGTATTACCGTTTCACCGTTTCTCAAATTTGATCTGTGTAACTTTATTGTTCTAATAACTGAATGAGAGTATATATTGGATTATTTAGAGTCAGAGGGGGGTATTAGGCTTGTTAATAAGTAAGTAGTTTGTGGATAAGTGCTTACTGGAGACGCGAATCATTTCAGTGATTCAGTTCAATTTGGGTAACTAGTTCAACCTTTGCTTAGAAGATCCGGTTAAAAAGATTCGTTCGCGATCGCGATACAGAAATAAAACCTATTATTGGGCACAAATGTGTTTAAGTAATAGTTTTAAGTGCCTGTATTTAATACTATGACTGTGCGGCTGTCATGTCCACTCGTTGTTTTTGTTGCGGGAGCAAAAGCGAGGATGAGGAGAACCGGCTCGATCTGGCCAATGGCAGCAGGAATTCAGACTCTGAGGTGCGAAAGGGTGAAACACAAACACCTGCAGCGCGAATTAGATTTACTTCTAAACAGCTTACAGTAAGATTATGTATTAAATACATTGACAAATGCGAAAACGAAGGAGTTATTGTTATAATTTTAGTTAGTTTTGTATGTACAAAATACAGTTTCAGTTAGTTCTAGTTTTTTTTTTACTTTTTTTTTAAATTTCAGTTAACAACAATTATTTTACATTTTAGTTTTCGTTTTTTCGTTAGTTTTCGGTAACTATAATAACCTTGATTTACATAAATCTTCAATCGCTAGCAGTGTGACTAAAGTGATGTACTGTCCCAGCAGGCACAGGATACCAACATGATGTCTGATTGATGTTGTACCCCAACATTGTGGGTATTTTTGTTTGGGAATGAAAATCTGGTTGACGTCAGAACCCAGCATCAGGTTGACGACAATGACCAATGACCAATGACCAATGACAGACAGACGTTGCATTTTAGTTACTTTCCAATGCAACCTAAAATCAACTAAATATCAACGTCTAATGATGTTACAGCTTGACGTTGTATGGATGTTACCACTATGATCAGGGCCGGTGCGTCCATAAGGGCGATATTTTTCAAGACACTTCTGTACAGCTTAAAGTGGCATTTGAAGGCTTAACTAGGTTAATAAGGTGAACTAGGCAGGTTAGGGTAATTAGGCAAGTTATTCTATAATGATGGTTTGTTCTGTAGACTATCGAAAAAAAAATTAGCTTAAAGGTGCTAATAATTTTGTTTCAAAAACAGTTTTTAAAAAATTAAAAACTGCTTTTATTCTAGCCGAAATAAAATAAATAAGACTTTTTCTTGAAGAAAAAATATTATCAGACATACTGTGAAAATGTCCTTGCTCTGTTAAACATAATTTGGGAAATATTTAAAAAAGGAAAAAAAAAATTTCAAAAGGGGGCTAATAATTCTGACTTCAAATGTATATATAAATAAAACTGCTTTTATTCTAACCAAATTTAATCAAATAAGACTTTCTCCAGAAGAAATAAATTATTATAGAAAATACTGTAAAAAAAATCCTTGCTCTGTTAAACATCATCTCAGAAATATTTGAAAATACTAATTATATTGAGGGTTTTTTTTTTCATTTTGAAATTTTTTATTACATTTTTATTTATTATATTTGAATTGTTGATTTTTTAAAATAATTTATATTTAATTTATTATATAAAAATTTTGTATTTATTTATTTGCTAAAAAAATAATGTATTAGGAATTTAAAAACAAGATTAAGAAAATTGTCACAAATGAAGGCAAAGTAAGATGGATCCAAATGTCCAAAAAACACAACCATCAGCATATCCTCACAGAGAATAAAACTGCAATTAAAGTCCATTCGCACATTCAGTAAAACAGAATATTTTTAGGTCGCCATGGTTAACTGTCAGAGCACTAAGGTGCTTTAGTAAACGGTTAGATAAGGTGGGCTCAGAAAAGTGGGTGTTTGACAGTGAATTGTGAATGATTTATCTTTGTAATACGCTATTGTTAGATGATTGTCAAACTGTGTTAAAAATATATTGTTAGCAATTAGCAAAGGGTTACATTACTTATAACAACCACTAAAATGGATAATTAGCTATGGAGTGCTACAGCTTTCGTACTTTAGCTGCCCTGGTTCCGGAAGCAAGTATTTTGCCATGAAGTTCTCCCATAAATAGGGATTTTATGGGCACAAATGGACATGTCATACTTATTATTCAATTAAAAATAGGATTTTTAAATAAATTTATTTGTATATTTTTATAATAATTACATGTAAACAGCTCTAGCAAAATGTAAACAAACGTTTTGGAAAATTTGTAAATGATGCAGCATTGAATTCCCCATACAGATGAAGCATATAGAGCCCTAAATGTTAAGATCCAAAAAGAAAAAGATGACCTCATTATTTACATTTTCTGAAACGGTTTAACACCTTGATGGAAAAGAAGATATTTTGAAGAATGCTGGTTTCTGTCACATATCGGGAGGGTGTCTGCGGGGTCTTAAACAGTATTGCTAGTTGATAAATCAATTTAAAGAAATTGAAGGCCAGTATTAAAAAGACTTAAATGCTATTTTACAAGGCATTATTCATTCATTCGTTTTTCTTTGGCTTAGTCCCTTATTTATCAGGGGTTGACACAGTGGAATGAACCAACAACTCTTTCAGCATGTTTTACGCAGCGGATGCCCTTTCAGCCACAACCCAGCACCCAGAGGAAACCCACGCCAAGAACATACAAACTCCACACAGAAATGCAAACTTATACTTATAAGTACTTATACTATAATTACATTATGTATAATTTTAGATTTTACAACTGATAGTTGTATGCTAAAGTTAGCTAAAGTAGCTGAATTTAATCTGTGAATATTGGGCTGCTGTGTAGTTTATGAAATCAATAAAATCCTGCTAGATTTGACTTTGCGCTACTTTTGACTAAGGGGAAGGGCTTGAAGGTAGAGTTGGGATTGGGCCTACAAGTTAAAATGTCGCCAATGTTACAGGTTGAAACCTAAAATGGTTATGAGGTCTTAAAATGTATGGAAAAAGTCTTAAAGAAGTCGCAAAAGGTATTGCATTTCATTCTCTGGTATTTATACCCTGATTGAATTCCATAGTAGGGAAGCAAAATTAAATGGACGTCAGTGACAACCACAATTTCTCAAAATATCTTTGTTTGTGTTCAATAGAACCTAGGGTCCGTTCTTCGTACCTCGCTTAAATGATATAAGATTATTTGGCAGATCCTGGATCTTTTCATCTCGATAACTGATTTCTTGCTAATTTGGTTCTTCAAACAAGTTCGCGAATCAGATTAGAATGTCTGGATAAACTGATCTGAGATCGCTGCGTGTGTTATGAAGGACAAATCTATCGATCCTCGAAATTATGATCAGCAATGCAGCGATTGGCTGAAGCAAAAGCATTTTGATAATGGTAAAGGCGTCTGCAACTTTTGTGAAGCATCAAATCACCGGCATATTAACTATCAAAACATGTTTATGACTGCATAAATGTATTATTGCTTTTAAAAGTCACATATTCTGCATTTCTATTATACACAATTTGTACTAAAGCGATCTAAAAAGTTCATATCAATAAGTTTTCTCTTTGCACCACCAGGTGGCAGTCTTTGTACTTTCATTTCTAGGGTGCAGATTGCATACGTTTTATTAATATTTATAACTTAATTTATTTTATTAATGACTATAACTTTATATATATAGTTTGTAAATATGTACTCTTTTCCCAAGTGTATATAACTACTACTGTAAGAAAATATCAGAATTCGGAACATACTTTCTGTATTATCTTTGCTTGAACTGAGCCGATCTAATCCTGTTTATATGAATTGAACCTGCTCCCAATCAGGTTTGACCTAGCAGAACTGTTGCCATGACAACAACTCTCGGATCAGCTTTGAAGAACGAAACGATCCTGGATCGTGTCAAATCGTTAATATCCAAATCCAGCTAACTGAGTAATCCACGTACGAAGAACGGACCCCTACTCAAATAGGTTTTGAACAAGTAAAGTGTGAATAAATAATGATTTGTTTTTGGGTGAGCTATCGCTTTAAGAATGCAAAAGAATACAGAGATACTGTGACTTTGATATTTTTGGAGCTACATGTGTTTAAAGTTTTCCCGTTTCTGAACACTGGCATATAATGCAACAAGGACTGCTAAATCAGAGCTTCCAATCTTTGTGTAAAAAACATAATTATGATTCTGCCATCTTTCTAAAATCATTATCTCTCCCTGCAATTTGGCTTTAAATTATTGTCATTTTGCATCATTGTCATGCTGGGTTCATCTTCATACACCAGGAGGGAAACATAATAAGAATTTGAGTTAGAAATAGAAAGACTCGACTTTGATTAGAAGCACTCGAGGAGGAAAAGACAAAAGTACATAACTTTGGTGTAAAAACAGACATAATCAAATTAAAAATGCATACGCCTCCGTAACAACCGTTCAGGTCTATTTTCCACATGTACAGTTGTGAAAAAAATCAGTTTCCATGTAGAGAAAATAAACGTGAATTCATTAACCTGAAATAATTTTTGCCAAAAGTTTACACCAAAGCCTTTTGTTCAGTTTTGTTTTTCCACACTGATGAATGGTTTACAAGAAGACCAGAAATTCGAAATTTCGAAAGTTCATGGCTTATATTCATACAAAGGCTTAAGAATACACAAGACATTCATTCATTCATTTTCTTGTCGGCTTAGTCCCTTTATTAATCCGTAGTCGCCACAGCGGAAAGAACCGCCAACTTATCCAGCAAGTTTTTACGCAGCGGATGCCCTTCCAGCCGCAACCCATCTCTGGGAAACATCCAGACACAGTCATTCACACATACACACATTCATACACTATGGACAATTTAGCCTACCCAATTCACCTGTACCGCATGTCTTTGGACTGTGGGGGAAACCTGGAGCACCCGGAGGAAACCTATGCGAACGCAGTGAGAACATGCAAACTCCACAAAGAATGCCAACTGAGCCGAGGCTCGAACCAGTGACCCAGCGACCTTCTTGCTGTGAGGCGAACGTGCTACCCACTGCGTCGCCCTTATACAAGACATGTCACTCCCAAAGTTTTTGAATGGGGAAAAGTGTAACTGGAAAAATGGTGAATTAAGCCCCGCCCACTACACTCTAAAAAACATTGAGTTATTTCTTCAACCCGATGGTTGAGTTAAACATATTTGGTGCGTTGTTGGGTTATTTTTAATCTTTTTTAGATTATTTAATAATAACTTAACCAGTTGGGTTAAATATTTGATGCTTTGTTGGGTTATTTTTTATCTTTATTTGTTTATTTATTTTATAACTCAACCAGTTGGGTTAAAATTTTGAATTTCAACAGTCAACTGATTTAACTGACACAGAACAGCTGCATTAATATGTGTACAAATGTTGTTTTTGCATTGTAAAGTTTATTCAAGCTCTAGCTGTCACGATTAACAGCGATCATATCCCATAAGATCGCTGATTTGCACTAACTATAACCATGGACTACAAATCCACCATTTATGGACTACATATTCATACATGCACTTCGCCCAGACACACATGCTTCCTCATCTAAACTGATTACTTTCACACCACCTGAGGATTGTCAGAGACTGATTGCACACACTACTTAAGCTACACACTCACTCATTCACTTGGCCGAGTCTTGTTTATCTGTTGATCACATTACGCGTTCTTCCTGTCTAGTTTTCCTGTTTTTCAACCTAGCCTTGTATTCTTGTTCTCCCTGCCTGCCGCCTGCCTTTTGACCTCTCGTCTGTTACTGATTACGATTCTGGATTGCCTACACATACCCGTTTGCACCTGTATTGACCATTGCTTGCCTGACGACGAATAAACCTGCATTTGGATCTTACCTCAGTTGTATGTGTCATTCCCCGTGGTTACACTAGCGTAACAATATTGTTGTTATTTTTTTTATCAAATTACCTCTTTTGTCGTGGTTTTTCTATTCGTTTCACCAGCACTCTTAGTTATTGATTATACAAATGCATGCTTCATGGCCGATAAAACGCTTTCTCCAACGCCCGTGTTCACCTCTACAGTTTTTTGGGGAGAAAATGATCCACATATTTGGGATTTTCAGCTGTCTTTTTCGCCTTTAGGACCCAGCGAAGACATTAATTTATTCACACAGCTATAATTCTAAAGTAATAGTAGTACTTCAATAGTAATACCAGAATAGAAAAAATAACATTTAATCAAAATAACCCAATGCATTGGGTTAAATTATATAACCCATCATGTCCATCATGGCCTTCTAACAATCCCCATATCATAATTGGCTTAATCACTCTGTCTCCTCTCCACCAATCAGCCGGTGTGTGGTGCATTATGGCTGCCGTCGCATCTTCCAGATGGATGCTGCACACTTGTGGTGGATAAGGAGATTCCCCTGAATGCGTAAAGCGCTTTGAGTGTCTAGAAAAGTTTATTATTATTATTATGACTCCTAAAAGCTTACATTTACAGTCACGAAAAAAAACATCCTAGGCTCATTGTGGATTCATATCCCTGTTTACATTTCTGGAGACAGCAAAATACATAACCAGAGGTACATCTGCTCGCAGTTTTTGTTCCAGATCCACCAGAGGGTGCAATATACACTTTAGATCTGTGGTTCCCAACAGGGGGGTTGTGGCCCACAAGGGGGCCTCAGTGAGTTTTGTGGGGGGTTGCGTCATATTTAAAAAGCAGTGGCCAATTAGGAGAATGATCATGTTGCCTTAGTTCATTTTATCTCCTATCTCAGAGGTCCTCAACCACGGTCCGTGGATCAATTAGTACCAGGCTGCACAAGAAATCATGAACTATTTCCATTTTATTTATTATCTGAGTCTGAACGATCTTTTATTTTGAAAAGTCTTTTATTTTGAAAATGACCATATTCACTTGTTTACGTCTCGGTCACTTGAGCGCCCAAATTTAACCCACAAGCAGCAAAAGGAGTAAGAAACAGACGTCTTAAGAAAGTTTCTTTACTAATGGAAAAAGGCCCAGTGAACGACCCGCAAACTGCCAAGACATAAATCCGCAACCCACTTGACAACAAATCAGGTGAATTCACCATGGCTCTGCAAGAAGATCAACTAATGGACATCACAAATGACTGCAGCTTTCTAGGGGAGTTCGCATATTGCACATTTCAAGAGCCTGCAAAAGTTTGTTGTTTCCAATGGAGTTTCGTGGCTTGCACTCACAAGCGGCGTGACACGCTCGCACCAATGAACCCCGAGCTGCAAGCGCACCGCAAGTCACGTGACAATAATTGACCGATCAGCTTCAGCTTGTATGGAATATTTACATTTCGGTAAGACTAATTTTCTCAGACAAACCCAGAACACACAAACACTGCAGTCCTTGTAACTGTTATCAGAGAGTGACAGCAATGTTTTGTCAGTTTGTCATCCTTTGAGAAAACGGTTTATGGTCGCATAGCAACCTACGAAATACCCCCAACTCCCCGCAGTAAAATTGTCAAGCGTTGACCCGACTGGTGCGTGGTGATAAAAAGGTTGAGGACCACTGCCTTAGCTGACCAAAAAATGGACAAATTTGTAATCCGTCCTTCACAAAAAAGAAAGAGGGCCCTATCATACACCCGGCGCAGTGTGGCGCAAGACGTGGCGCAATAGTCTTTTGGTAGTTTCAGCTTGGCGCAAGAGTGGTTTTGAGGCGTTGCGCTACGCTTATATTTAAATAGCAAATGCATTAGCGCTCATTTGTGCGCCCATAGGCGTTCTGGTCTAAAAAGGAAGGCGTTCTGAGGCGCACTGCTGGCGCGTTGCTATTTTGAGAAACTATAATAGATTTTTCATTAGACCAAAACTAACCCGGTCTAAACTCCAGCGCAGAGTTGCGCCTCGCTTACACACTGCTTAATACACACAAGAGAGCAATAGGCAAAAATCTTTACATATGAAAAAATTTTAATATTAAGGATATATATAGGATATAACAAGAATAGATATAGAATATAAATATAAAGGATTAAAATATTACAAAACATATTATTTTCTAGCCTACATAAATATGAAAAATCACTGCTTTTATGCCTTCTTCATCTCGGGAGGCTTTTTCAGTTCATTAATAACAATTTGCTTTTGTATAATGTTATTATTACTAGCAGTATTATTTATTATATCCATATTTATATTTGTTTTATTAAAAACAAGCTTAGATTTGTCCACCTGTCAGGTTTTAGACCATATGGGGCATGGCAGGTGTATTTGGAAATAACTCAGGTATTTAAGCACACTTCGTCATTATTGTTCATTTATTCTTTTGCTGGAAATTAGAACTGAATTTAAAAATAGTTTTGAAACGAATATTTGCGCTCAACAAACAAAATTAATTATTTATAGACTAATTGATGTCTGTGCGTAAAGGTTTCCCCATCCACGAGCGAATGTGAAAGAAGATCCATTATCTCTCATTCTCACGCAGGTGATGCTCTGTTTAACTGTTTTCTGTTAAAAAACTGTGAACTGTTTGCTTGTGAAATGCTCATTTTTTCCACTTAGACTTACTTTGCGTCCTGTAAATAGTGAATGCGCTCTTGGCGCGACGCAGCTGACTCTTAAAGGGAATGGGAGATGAGACTCTAATTGGTTTATTCTCAAAACACACCTATAACTCATTAAGAAAATAAACGCAACCCTTTTAGCCCATGCGCCTTGGCGCAAAGCTGATTTTCCCGTCCGTAAATTAGCAAAAATGCGTTCTGATACGTCCTGAAAGCGTTTGCGCCCTGTGTTTTGCGCTCTGCGCATGGACCGTCAAAATAGAGCTCAGAGTCTCACTGATTCGCCTCAAAGCAATGCTCACACTAATTGATAGAGCATAACAAATAACGTGCAAGTAGTAAATTGTAATAGCCTACATTATTTTTTCTTTATAAACCAGTGTGAATATTGATATTTTTGTTATTGAATTTCAAATAGGGTCAATTTGAAGCCCAAAGGCTTACGTTTTTCAGTTACAAACAGACTACTGATGTTTTGCTTTTATATTTTACATTACACTATTATTTAATTATTTTCTTTTCGGCTTAGACCCTTCATTAATCCGGGGTCGCCACAGCGGAATGAACTGCCAACTTATCCAGCACATGTATTATGCAGCGGATGCCCTTCCAGTCGCTACCCATCTCTGGGAAACATTAAGCTATTATTTGTACATAAACATATCTTGATATAGTAACAAACATACCGTTTGTTTAAAAATAAAAACATTTTTTGTCATCATTACTGCAAACTTATGTGAGCGATTATATCAATAAATGTGGAGTGGGGCCTTACAATATTTTCCGGGGAAAAAGGGGTCTTAGGCAAAAAAAGGTTGGGAACCACTGCTTTAGATGACCGAGCCAGCTTGCTGTTAACTAACTGACTGACTGACCAACTGACCTACCCACCCCTAAACCCAACCGATAGTGTTGCCAACATATGTGGTTAGCTACTGGAAGAGTCGTAACACCGGAAAAGCCATCTGTGCAGAGGTAAGTGGTCAGCTGGTCGCTCTAAAATGAACAGATGCCTTCAGTGGTGTCATACTGCCCCATAGCATTTGTTTAAAGGCAAAACGCAGCCAGATGTTCCTCTGGCTACACAATTTGCGAGCTCAAGGAATGTAGACAGGGGTAGGTATCGATAATGAGCCTGTGTTGGGAAAAAATCAATTCTCATATGGAGAAATAAATGAAATGCATTAACCTGAAATTATTTAGGCTAAAGGTTTACACCAAAGCCTTTTTGTTTGCTTTGTTTTTTTTGCACTGATGAATGGTTTACAATAAGACCAGTGTGTTGGGAAAGTAAATGGCTTCAATTTTGATTTCGCATTGACTTTGAAACGCAGTAACATCGGTAAACTCCAACGAGACAAACAGACGCGAGCGCCGAGAGAGAAAGAGAGCCGCCACAGTGATTTATCTGATTCAATTAGCTTGCAAATGTAAAACAAGTCAGTTCAATAAAGAGCTAAAACCTCTCTTTCTTCTGTCGGTTCGGGTCTTCGACGTCTCTCCTCGACCTCCCTCTCTCTGCTGAATAATGAGAGTGTGTAAATGCTTAATTAGATTAAAAGGGTGTGTGTAACGATATGGAGATGCTGTGTGTGTGTGTGTGTGTGTGTGTGTGTGTGTGTGTGTGTGTGTGTGTGTGTGTGTGTGTGTGTGTGTGTGCATTCAGATCGCTCTACATTAGCACTGTGTTATTGTGGGCAGGGCTGAGAATTTATGACGCACAAAAACCCTGAAACATCAAACCAATTAAAGAATCCTGATTTATTCGTCGTGAACGCTGGGGAAATATATCACCCATAAAGAGGTGTGTGTGTGTGTGTGTGTGTGTGTGTGTGTGTGACAGGAACTCCTGGGAAGCATGTGTTTAATAGGAGAGGTTTAGCTGAGGTCTTTTTAGAAGTGTGTGACCTGGAAAACAAATTAAAATACAGAAAGAAACATGTAAGATGATACGGAAGGTGAAAAAACAATATCACATTTGACATTTCAATGCAATGCCACTAATCAAAATGTCCTAAAAACAATTTACAAACTACGAGACTTTTAATATAGTTTTGTATTCCTCCTTTTGCTTTGCATAAGTGATTTAATTATATTATTATTAATATTATTATTCTATTGCAATATTATCTTTTTTTTTCAAAATGTATGTATATATTTATATATAAGTCAGAATTATTAGCCCCCCCCTGTTTATTTTTTCCTCAATTTCTGTTTAAGAAGAGCAGATTTTTCTTAAACACATTTTTATTCATAATAATTTTAATAACTTATTTCTAATAACTGATTTATTTTTTCTTTGCCATGAAGACAGTATGTAATATTTTACTACAGTACATACTATTTTAGTGTATAGACACTTCTATACAGCTTAAAGTGACATTTAAAGGCTTAACTGGGTTAATTAGGTTCACTAGGCAGGTTAGGGTAGTTAGGCAAGTTATTGTATAATGATGGTTTGTTCTGTGGATTATTGAAAAAAAATGTAGCTTAAAGGGGCTAATAATTTTGACCTTAAAATGTTTTTAAAAAAAATTAAAACTGCTTTTACTCTAGCAGAAATAAAACAAATAAGACTTTCTCCAAAAGAAAAAATATTATCAGACAAACTGAAAATTTTCCTTGCTCTGTTAAACATAATTTGGGAAATATTTAAAAAAGGAAATAGAGGGGATATATTTATTTATTTATTTATTTATTTATTTATTTATTTATTTATTTATTTATTTATTTATTATTTATTTGCTAATAATTAAACACTTATAAAGTACTTTTTAATTAATAGTTTATTCCAATAATTATTATTAATTATATGACTACCACTAATAAATATATTTATAAATAGTTTTTTTTTTTTTACATTTTAGTTTATATTATTTTGCTTTGCAGTCCAATTTTTATATATATATATATATATATATATATATATATATATATATATATATATATATATATATATATATATATATTATTTTTTTTTTTTTCATATTTTATTTTTTTTTATTTTTTTTTTGAAAACTTAAAAGGATTGGGCAAATGCTTTAAAATATGTTAGACACAATTACATTTTTGGCTGTCTTTGTAAGAATGTATGATAGACATTCTTTGCTCTAAAATTTGAAAATTAAATTGAAAATTGTAACTAATGTGCAGGAAAATTCAAATAAAAAAATATCACAATTGAAAGCCAAACAGCATCTGCCTCTACAAATATCCTAAATTTTACTTATTTTGAACATCTTTTAGTTAATATTTTTCTTTTTTGTCATTTTTAGTTAATTTTTTTTTGGTTTTGCATTTCTGCTATTTTATAGGTTTTTTTATGTATTTTATTTAGCAAAAAACACTGAATATGAAAAGATTGTTCAAATGTGTTGCAATAAAGCACATTAAAACTACAGATTAACAGAGATTATTCATATAACTCAGCCTTCATTTTAATAATTAAAACATTTTTTTTTATTATAATAATTATTCTTAATGCATAGACTGCTGCTTTGTTTGTTGGCACTGTTATTCTATGATAATTATATTATTTGACATCATTAATTTTGATTAGCCAGCAGGAAAAACAGGTTAAAAATTATAAGTGAGATTTTAATCTATTTTTACATCTTCTCTATATAATGAAAAGAGTTTGCTTTAATCTTTATCCAGAAAAACATCCAAAACATTTGACAAGTAGCTATAACTCAGCAATGCATCGTGTCATGATATCAAAAGATTAAAAAATATATTTATATTTATCAACATTTTTACTATCCACACATATTCTTCAGGACAGAAAAGCTACAGATGCTTATGATTGCAAAGAAAATCAGTATGTAAAAATATAAACATTAATAATTATTGCCATTAATAAAACTAACTAGCTTTAACTGACATTAAAAAAAAATATGGCGCATGCTTTTTTGAGTGTCTTTGGTTTTAGATCAATCAGCCATGCGGAAGATTGTCTAATCTGATGTGGAGTCACTGACCTGAGTCAAGCACTACTATGGGCTGTGGGTTTTCTCCAAGACCTGTGTGAAGACAGGGATCTCGTGCTGGACATCAGAGGATTGTGCAGGGTTACGTTAAAGGTGCCTTTCAAAACCGTGTCCATGATGACTGGACTCAACTATCAAACACAAACACACACACACACACACACATTGACATAATTCAATACATATCTATATTGCATACTAACCCTGTGTATTATTATATATTTGCTCATCTTCAAAAGTCACTGTACTGCTTTCTATGCTTTTTCTGCTATGTTGTCTTATTATTTAATTCCCTGTGATTTTAACATTACTGGTTATTGCTATTATTTATATCCACTTTTGTGTCTTATATTTCATTCAAATCAAGTTTATTTGTTTTGTGCTTTTCACAATAATTATCGTTCCGAAGTAGATTCACAAAATTATGTGTGTGTGTGTGTGTGTGTGTGTGTGTGTGTGTGTATATATATATATATATATATATATATATATATATATATATATATATATATATATATATATATATATATAATTTTCCTTGCTCTGTTAAACATAATTTGGGAAATAATTAAAAAAGAAAATAGAGGGGATATATTTATTCATTTATTTATTTATTTACCTATTTATTTATTTATTTATTTAATTATTTTGGGCTAATAATTAAAACATTTATACAGTACTTTTTTATTAACATTTTATTCCAATAATAATTATTAATTATACGACTACCACTAATAAATATATTTGTAACGTTTTTTTTTTTTTTACATTTTAGTTAATATTATTTTGCTTTGCAGTCCAATTGTAATATTTTTTTTTCTATTTTTTTTTTTTTTTTAGAAAACTTAAAAGTAATATTTTTCTTTTTTGTCATTTTTATTTAATATTTTTTTTGTTTTGCATTTCTGCTATTTTATAGGTTTTTATGTATTTTATTTAGCAAAAACACTGAATATGAAAAGATTGTACAAATGTGTTGCAATAAAGCACATTAAAACTACAGATTAACAGAGATTATTCATATAACTGTTTTATAATTATATTATTTAACAACATTAATTTTGATTAGCCAGCAGGAAAAACAGGTTAAAAATATCTTTATAGATAGATAGATAGATAGATAGATAGATAGATAGATAGATAGATAGATAGATAGATAGATAGATAGATAGATAGATAGATAGATAGATAGATAGATAGATAGATAGATAGATAGATAGATAGATAGATAGATACTTCTATACAGCTTAAAGTGACATTTAAAGGCTTAATTTAAGTTAATTAACTTTACTAGGCAGGTTAGGGTAATTAGGCAAGTTATTGTATAATGATGGTTTGTTCTGTAGACTATCGGAAAAAAAACCCTAAAGGGGCTAATACTGTGTAAATTTCCTTGCTCTGTTAAACATCATTTAGGACATATTTATAAAATAGAAAAAAATTCAAAGGGGGGCTAATAATTCTGACTTCAACTGTACATTAGATTAGTGAGTACTAAAGCCAAATCTGGAGCTTATCTAACAAAATAACTTATGATAATGATCCAAAAAATATAAAGTACACACAAATTTATACGTTATAGAAAAACATTAAATACAAACTTTAAAAAAAGAGGAAAAATTAAGAGAAGCAAAAAAATTGAAAAATTTACTTTCACTAGTTTTGTGGGTTGTAATTAGTTTTTGCAATATTTTACTTGAATTTTACTGAATTTTATTGTACTATCTTTCAATTTCTAAATATGTTTGGTGACTAAAAAATGATTTGAATAAATATATCTGTTTAATAAATCTGTTTTGTTTAAATGCACCAAAATACATTGGCTATATTCACTGAGAAATGAATAAAATGGACTCTATATCCCCGACAGTACAACACATCTGATTTTACTTCAAGGTTGTAATATACCATACCTTTATGTTCTTTGAACTGAATTGTATTACATTGTTTAACAGAAAACAAATTAAATAAAAAATAAAATGATACAGTAAAAGTCAGAATTATTAGCCCCCCTGAATTATTAGCGCCCCTATTTATTTTTTTCACCAATTTCTGTTTTATTGAGGGAAGATTGTTTCAGCACATTTTTTAAGCATAATAGTTTAAAAAACTTATTTCAGATAATAAATTTATTTTATCTTTGACATGATGACAGTATTTCCCAGAGATGGGTTGCGGCTGGAAGGGCATCCGCTGCGTAAAAACTTGCTGGATAAGTTGGCGGTTCATTCCGCTGTGGCGGCCCCAGATTTATAAAGGGACTAAGCCGACAAGAAAATGAATGAATGAATGATGACAGTAAATAATATTTGACTAGATATTTTTCAAGACAATAATATACAGCTTAAAATGACATTTAAAGGCTTAACTAGGTTAATAAGGTGAACTAGGCAGGTTAGGGGAATAAGGCAAGTTATTGTATAATGATGGTTTGTTCTGTAGACTATCGGAAAAAAAATTAGCTTAAAGAGGCTAATAATTTTGTCCCAAAAATAGTTTTTAAAAAATTAATAACTGCTTTTATTCTAGCCGAAATAAAACAAATAAGACTTTCTCCAAAAGAATATTATCAGACATACTGTGAAAATTTCCTTGCTCTGGTAAAAATAATTTGGGAAATATTTCAAAAAATTAAATTGAATTAAAAGGGGGCTAATAATTCTGACTTAAACTGTATATACACACACTTCATCTCAGTAAAGTGGTGTTTTTAGATGAAGCTGTATCTCAGTGCTTATTAACAATTTTTAAAAATGTAAATAGAAATAAATTAACAAGAAGTTATTATAATATGTAAAGAAATTCGTTAATAATTATTTTATTCATTTCAAAATATTACCTTTACATTATTATAATTAATGAATAAATGTTTTTGTAAAATCATGATTTTTTTCATAATTTGTTTAATTAATGTTCAAATAAATAATAATAAATAAACAAGTGACATAAAAATAAATGTATTATTATCAACATTAAAACACTAAAAAAACCCTAGGCTCCACAATTTCTTCCTGTTGTCTCACAAATAGATTAATTTAGCTTAATTGTTTTTACAAATGTAAGTGGTTTAAACATAAAACAATTAAGTTTTCCCCCCAGAAAAACTCACGAATAGTGTTGATTCAACTCATTTCAGTTTGAACAAGTCACACTTTTTTTGTGTGTATTATTTATTCATCCATTCATTTCAGTTGAGTCCCTTTACTCATCAGGTGTTGCCACAGTGGAATGAACCACCAACTTATCCAGCATATGTTTTACACAGTGGATGCCCTTCCAGCTGCAACCCAGTACTAGGAAACACCGATAAACACTACAGGCCAATTTAGCTTATTCAATTCATCAACAGCACATGTGTTTGGACTGTGGGGGAAACCGGAGCACCCGGAGGAAACCCACACCAACATGGGGGAAAACATCCAAACTCCACACAGAAACGCTAACTGACACAATCGGTATCCAAATCTGCAACCTGCTTGCAGTAAGAAGACAGTGTTAACATGTCGCCCAAATGTATTATTATTGTTATTATTATTATTATTATTATTATTATTATTATTACTAATACACCTGTGCATATGCAATAGTATTTACCTCATATGCTGTGGGCCCAGGCACTTCATCTTTAGGGTCTTTGAAGCGATCTTCTTTTGAGATAATCAGTGCCAGTGTAGAGCTGGATTTAACATCTGGACTGTAATAAGCTGGACCTGAAAACCAAAAATAAAACAAGATGAAATATTTGTGCATAACTCTCGAAAAACACTGCTTAAATAAAGCAAAATGCAGCTTGGAGTTCACAAGAAGTTCATGAACAGCGGTACTAACAGCAGAACAACTCGCTAATAAAAACACAAGCTTCACATATCAACTAAATGAAATGGTTTCCAGGACAAATAGCTGAAATTAAATGCTAAGGTTGAAGGCATAATTATTAGCCCTCCTGTGAGATTTTTATTCTTTTCAAATATTTCCCAAGTGATGTTTAACAGAGCAAGGAAAATGTCCGGTTATATATTTTTTTCTTCTGCAGAAAATCTTTTTCTTTTTCTTTTGCTGGAATAAAAGCAGTTTTAATATAATAAAGGTCAATATTAGCCCATTCAGAATAATACTTTTATCGATTGGCTACAGAACCAACCACTGTTGTCCAATGACTTGCCTATTTGCCCTAATTAACCCAGTTAAGCCGGTTTTATATTTAATATATTTATATACATTTGATTTGTTACTATTATTATTATTACTATATAATCATCATCATTACTATTATTTATTATAGTTATTATTTATTATTATTATTTTAGAAATACAATTTATTTATTTATTATTATTATTATTATTAATTTCCTTTTTGGCTTAGTCCCTTTATTAATCTGGGGAGGCCACAGTGGGAAAAAAACGCCAATTATTATTATTATTATTATTATTATTATTATTTATTATTATTATTATAGAAATGTATTTGTTATTGCTATTATTATTATATAATTATCATAACCATAATAATAATAATAATAACAATATTCATAATAATTATTATTATTACTATTATTTATAAAACGCATTTTATGTTATAATAATTATATTTACTAATTATTATTTTATTATTATTTAATATACTTATTTATTATTATTATTATGACAAATAAAATGTATTTCTATAATAAATAAAAATAATAATGATGATGATGATTATATAATAATATTAATAATAATATTAATTATTATTATTATTATTATTTATAAAAACACATATTATTTTGTTAGAATAATATTTACTATTATTTTTATTATTATTTAATATAACTATCTATTATTATTATTATTAATATTATTATTATTATACAAATACATTTTTATTGCAATAACAGAAAAGCAATTACAATGTATATGAAACTGACAAATACCGTACAAATCAGACAATAAGAGAAATTAAAAATTAAATCAATTAAAATTGTATAACAACCCCCGTAAAGAAAGAAAGAAAGAAAGAAAGAAAGAAAGAACTAAAAATTAATGCAGATCATTAAACAAAGCCCACTTTTGTAGATGTTTTAACTGCACTGAACATAATGACTCATTGGATTTACTCTATTTTCTAAGGTAAGTGGTTGCAAACAGTTCATGGACTGAAATTAAACAAATAAGTTGAACATTACTAAAATTAATTTATTTATTTAAATTCAGCTTATACAAATAGTGTGCAACCACTCACCTTAAAAAACTGAATAATCCCACGAATGATTATTTTCAGTGTGCTTTCTTATTATTAAACGTTGAAACTACCCCAGTTAAGCCTTTAAATGTCACTTTGAGTTGAATACTAGAGTCTTGAAAATGATCTAGTCCAATATTATTTACTGCCATCATGGCAAAGATAAAAAAAAATGAGTTACTAAAACTTTTGTTAAAAAAAAAATCTCTGTTAAAAAAACACTTGGAAAATATCTGAAAAATGATTCAAATGAACAGGAGGTATCACACTTGCTTATGTTAACATATATTGCTCTACCCTAGAGTCACCTGGAGTGTGTGGGTCGTTGTGCAGGACATCAGTGTTTCTGGACGCGGCGGACAGAAAGCAGCTCTGTCTCTTTCGTGCGTTCTCGTTGCGTGGCTTGCTGTATTGATGGAGGCATTGAGTCTTCTCAAACGATTGGCTTACATTATATGAGCCCGGCGGAGGCGTATCCTGCCAAGAGAAATCTAATATCTGACCACAGCATCATAAACAGCGTCTGCACAATGCATTTACTGCAGGAACATATGAGGCGGGCTCTGTGTGTGTGTGCTGGTTTTGGTGGTTTACAAGGACAGAAATTTGTATGTTGACGTTATTAGAATTTCCCATTACTTTCATTCAAACAAAGATTTATTATTTCCATCTTGATTTGAGGAATTATATAAAACAACAACTATATTATTATTATTATTATTATTTATAATTATTATGGTTATTATTAATCATATTTTTTTTTTCAAATTGCTTCAAATGAACAGAAATTATTTAATATTATTTGACAGTGACAAAATTCTCAAAAAGAACAGTAAAATTCTGAGTTTATGAAGATACATTTTGGTATACACTACCTGATAAAAGTCTTGTCGTCGATCCCAGTTGTAAGAGCAAAACATTATACATTCTAACTTCTAATAACATAATAACTTCTAGTTCATCATTTGGAAAAGTGGCAGAAGGTGGATTTTTCTGTTGAATCATCTGTTGAACTGCATCACAATCATCACAAATACTGCAGAAGACCTACTGGAACCCACATGGACCCAAGATTCTCACAGAAATCAGTCAAGTTTGGTGAAGGAAAGCTCATGGTTTGGGGTTACATTCAGTATGGGGGCCTGCGAGAGACCTGCAGAGTGGATGATCAACATCAACAGCCTGAGGTATTAAGACATTTGTGCTGCCCATTACATTACAAATAAAATAAAAAAAATACAAAATTTCAACTAAAGTTTTTCAATTTTTTTGCTTCTTGATTTTTCCTCTTTTTAAATTTGTATTTCATATTTTATTTATAACATATACATTTGGCTGTACTAGTTTTTGGACCTTTCTTGTAAGTTATTATGTTAGATAAGCTCTAGATTTGGCTTCAGTACTGACTGATCTAATCTATATACACAAATATAAAATTGTACAGCTTCCTATTAAAAATATTAATTTAAAAGAGAGATTTGTGAGGGATGTACATATATATGCTGAGCACTGTATATCAAGATACTAGTATTTAGCTTAAAGTGACATTTAAAGGCTTAACTAGGTTAATTAGGTGTCACAGTCACTAGTGATCTAACTCATACTAAACTATAAATCTGCTAGCTAAAGAAATACATATCCAGTCAAACACCACTCACATACCAGGCCTAGATCGCCATAGATATATACATTAGATGTCGCCTTCCCTGTTGTCTATTAGAAGGAATGCATCAATAGAGCCGCCATTTTAGTACAGGGTACCACTCCTTTGAAATGAATGCGGGACCAAGCTGCAGTGGAGGACTGTGGCCATCCAGAGCCAGAGATATACACATATACACATACATCCATGGTTAGGAGTTTTCCCGGAGATCCCGGATTTTTTTTTTATTACTAAAATTATAATTTGACATCACTTTTCTACATTGATGGATCAGCGATCGCACAGGCATTCCTGACGAAAAGCTTGTGTTTGTGTGTATGGAAATGTACTATTCACCCTCCCTGTTAAATTTGATCAAATCATGTCCTGAAACACACCTCCTCTCCTGCTTTCACTTCTCATACTGACAGAGGGAGCAATTTGTTTGTGAATGAATCCCCCTTAGGAACGACTCGTTCACTAGCTGACAATAATACAAGTTTTTGGCAGCGCAGCATCTCGTTGTCATATTTCTTTTGCATTGTTTGCTGATTTTATTCAACAAAACTAGCATAAGCCGAGTGTTTAGTGCGAGTTGGTGCTGCTTTGCCTTATGGTGAATTTAGTAAGTGACTGTTATCATCAATAACGTGACCTGATTAGCACAAAAGTTCATAACATACAAAACGTAAAAAACTAAATGTTACCTATGAAATGTTCTGCCTTTGTGCTTTGTTTTCTTTGTTTGCTCGTTACTACGCCCGTAGACAGCGCTAAAGTCCAGCATCTTCACGTAGTAACACTGTCTTGACTAATGCAGTTAAATGACACTTGTCCTGGGAGCACTGTACAAATATGGCTGTGCTATTGACGCATGCTCAGGGTCCCTATGCGATATCTAGTGTTTATATCTATGCTAGATCCCCATGACTGCAAACAGACACAGCTGTTCAGGACTAATTACACAGACTGTATATACACCTCTCAAACACACACATGTGGCTGAGTCTTGTTAAACTGAATAGTGAACATTACAACGTGTTTTATTTGCCTTGCCAGTTTTGACCCTCGCCTTGTTTGTTTGTTTGTTTTACGTTCTCTGCTGCATGCCTTTTGAACGTCTGCCTGTTTACTGACCATGACTTTTCTGTATACACCTGTTTGCCTCTGTGTTGACCGTTGCTTGCCTGACCATTTTCAATAAACCTGCTTTTGGATCCGCACCCCTGTTTTTAGCGTCACTTCACATTACATTAGGTAAGTCATTGTATAACAGTGGTTTGCTCTGTAGGCAATTGAAAAATATATTGTTTAAGGGGGTTTATAATATTGACCTTAAAATGTTTTTAAAAAAAATAAAAACTGCTTTTATTCTAGACGAAATAAAACAAATAAGACTTTCTCCAGAGGAAAAAATATTATAGGAAATACTGTGAAAAATTCCTTGCTCTGTTTAACCTAATTTGGGAAATATTTAAGAAAGAAAATCACAGGAGGGTGAATAATTTTGACTTCATGCCTTCATTGACTTTATATGTGTGTCTGTGTGTGTGTGTGTGTGTGTGTGTTATTAGTGCAATACAGTAAACACTACTTTTGCCCGTTTACGAATTGAATGACAAGCAGAAATGATTTTAGTCAGTGTTAAATGCTTCAAACGTGGTAGATAGAAATTAAATGCAGATATTTTTGTATATGCATCCTGCATTTTGTAATACTAACTGGCCATTTGTATAATTGCATTCGGATCATACTGGCATTTTTCTAATCACATCAGCAAACAGCAATCAGCAGAGCTCTAAATTCAAATATATAGATGTCAGTCAGGAGGGACAGATCTAATGAATAAATATTGCAAAGACACACACACACACAAACACACACACACACATGCACACACACACGCATGCATACACGCGCGCACACACACACACACACACACACCATGTTTATAGCCCTGTGTAAACATCTGTAAGCTGGACAGATGTAGATAGACAGAAAGAAAGAGAAATATCTAAAGTGAATCTCACCAAACAGGAACACTTGCAATGACCAACTATTGTCAAGACAATTAAACACAAATATTACAATTTCCTACTACTATCATGCAAACAGAATTGTATTTATTAAGATCGTGATTGGATGAATAATATAAAATATAAGTGTAGTATTATTATTATTATTATAATTATTTATATAATCATCATCATTTGTTAGAATTATTATTTTTTATGTATTATTATTATTTATACAAATACATTAATAATAAAAATTAATGATGATGATTATTATTTGTTATTATTTATTAGTAGTTGTAGTAGTAGTATTGCTTATTTATTATTATTAATATTATACCAATAAATTATTATATTTTATATTATTATTATATATATATAATCACAAATATTCATTATTATCATAATTTTTATTATTATACAAATACATTTTATTTGTCATATTATTATGATTATTATTATTAATAATAATAACAATGATTATTATTATTTATAATACATTTTATTAATTATTTTTATTAGTAGTAGTAGTAGTAGTAGCAGTATTGCTTATTTATTTATGATTATTAATATTATTAGCAATTTATAATCACATCATAATTAGAATTATTATCATTATTATTTATTATAACATTTATTATTATTATTATTATTATTAATGTTAGCATTATTATTGTTGTTGTTGTATATTATTATTATTAATATTAGCATTATTATTATTGTTGTTGTTGTCGTCTTTATTATTATTATTATACAAATATGTTTTATTTGTTATAATATTAATAATTACTATTATTATTAACAATGTAATCCAAGGCTTGTTTTTTAATGTAATCAAATGTAAAATCTAAATGAGAGCTTCATTTGTTGGTCTTTATTCAGAATGTTAAAATTATAGAGAAGAAAATGTTAATAAGAATTGATGACGATTCAATTTCTTTACAATAGCTATTAATTTTAATAGGCTAAACAGTATAATTTAGAAAAATCTCCAGATAAATTAAACAATGTATTATATCTTTTGTAAAAAATATAATAAAATGAAACAGCTCCAGATTTTGAGGAAATTTCTTATCTCTATTTTTTACATCTAAATGTTGACAGGTATGACCCAAATGCCAACTGGCCCAACCTGGACTCAAACCTGCGACCTTCTTGCTGTAAGGCAACAGTGCTAACCACTAAGAAATGTAGTAGAAATGTGTTAAGGAAAAAGATTGTCACACTACAATCGTGTTAAAATAAAGCCTTTTTCCACTTGCAATATGAAAGAAATGTGATATGGGTGTGTTTTAGGCAGACTCATGCAGACGTGTGTGTGTGTGTGTGTTTGTGTGTGTGTGTGTGTGTGTCTAATAAAGGAGCGGCGCAGACGTGAGGCGAAGCGTTGAGCTCATAATGAAATATTTGCAGCATCTGCATCACAGTCCAACTCTCTCTCGGCTTTCTGCGATTTTACACAGTCGGACACTTCTGCATTCTCATATCTAGCCCTTGTATAATTACTGATTTTAGATACGGACAGGATTTCATCTAAACCCTCCATGGAGCCAAACAACTAGCAGAGCTTTTCCTATTGAATTCAAACTTGTACGAACAGACGTGTGCAAAAAAAATCTGAACTTCTGCTACAGACTGAACACTGAGCTGACACATCAATTGTGGTTGTATTGCTGGAGTTGAGCTCTTATAATGCTTTATACTGCAGTCTTATTCTGGTGGCTTGAGAAAAAGAAACAACATGCTAATTCATATTAGAAATCACACTAACAGCATGCTAATCTATACTAGAAACATGTTAGCAACATGCTAACCCATAACAGAAACATGCTAGCAACATAAATCGTACTAGAAAAATCCCAGCAACATGATAATCCACATACTATAAAATGCAAATTCATGTTAGAAATATACTATCAACATGCTAATTGCTACTGGAAACATGCTAACAACATGCTAATTCATACAAGAAACATGCTAATTCATCTAAAATCATGCTACAACATAGTAATTCGTTACTAACATGTTAATTCACACTAAAATCATCCAACAAAAAGCTAACTCATACTAGAAAAATGCTAGCAACATGCTAATTCATACTAATTATTGCAAAAACATGTTAATCCACACAAAAAATCTGTTAACAACATGTTAAAACATGTTAAAAGCATGCCATCAACTTGGTAATTCATACTACAAACATGCTATCAGAATGCTAAGTCATACTAAAGCAGCTAATTAGAATCATTCTAACATGCTAATTCATATTATACTATATGCTATTGTATACACTACATACTAGAAACATGTTATTCATACCAGAAACATGCTATCAACATGCTAATTCATACTAGGAACATGCTAATTCAAACAAGAAACATGCAATCAATATGCTAATTCATACTAGAAACATGGTCTCAACATGCTAATTCATACTAAAAGCATGCTAAATTTTACTAGAAACATACAATCAACATGCTAATTCATACAAGAAACATGCTAATTCATGCTAGGAACATGCAAATTCACACAAGAAACATGCTTAATCATACTAGAAACATGCAATCAATATGCTAATTCATACAAGAATTATGATAATTTATACTAATAACATGTTTATTTATGCTAGAAACATGCTTTAGACATGCTAATTCATACTAAAAGCATGCTAAATTATACTAGAAAGAAACATGCTAATTCGTATTATACTTATACTATACTATAATATACTAGATACATGTTATCAACATCAACGGCGATATTTTTTTTGCACGATAAGAGTCCTGCGTTTACGCCGATAACGGCCCACATATATGAATATAAAAATTATCAAAACTGGTCATTTTTGAGGGAGATGCTAATGGTCTAATACATTGAGTGAGATGCTAATCCTAATGGTCTAATGGTCTAATGGTCTAAAAGCAATGATCTATGCTAAGCTAAGCTAAAACTGCTCCCGCCACACCCAGTTATCAACTGAATGGATTAAAAAAATGATAAAAGTCAACTAGTGACTGGTAAACACTTGATTCTGATTGGTCAATCACACCATTCTGCAGTCAGAATGTTTCATATTAATGAGCTTTAATGACTTTCAAATATTGATCTGAGGCTGTTCATTCATCCATTCATTCATTTTCTTTCAGCTTAGTCCCTTTATTTCAGCTTAGTCCCCTCCACAGCGAAATGAACCGGCAACTTATCCAGCATATGTTTTACACAGCAGGTGTCCTTCCAGCAACAACCCAGTACTGGGAAACACCCATACACTCTCATTCACACACATACACTACGTCCAATTTAGATTACCCAATTCCCCTATAGTGCATGTCTTTGGACTGTGTGGGAAACCGGAGCTCCCGGAGGAAACCCACGCCAACACAGGGAGAACATGCAAACTCCACATATAAACTCCAACTTACCCAGCCAGGACTTGAACCAGCAACTTTCTTGCTGTGAGGTGACAGTGCTAACCACTGAGCCACCGTGTCGCCCCAGAGGCTGTTCTTCTTAAGTGTAAAATGAAACTATAAATGTTTGTGACCTCTTGGTTTTGACTTCAGATCAAAACATATTGAGGAATCTCTACTAATAAATTAGAGGAGACATGTCTGCTGGGCTTTTATTCTCTGTAGAAACACCTGGGTAGCAGGCTCTCCATTTTGTGTCATTGCTGTCTAGGACAAACCATTGAGATATTAAAAAGATGTGATTTGTGATTTTTCTTCCCTGCGAGAGTGTAAAGATGAATTCTGAGTGCTGTCTTACTTTGGCGAACAGTGAAACCACAAGTCTGTCGGAGGCAGATTTAAAAGCAGCTGTGCTCTGTTTCTTATATAACGCTTCATTTGTCTTTTCCACCTGCAGCACACAAAACAAAGAAAACACACTTGATTACGATCATGACACACCTCTTTAGAATACTTGATTCTGATTGGTCAGTCACACCATTCTACAGTCAATTGCTCCTGTATAATGACGGCTTCATATTAATGAGCTTATTTATTTATCAACATGCTAATTCGTACTAGAAACATGTTAATTATTTCTAGAAAGATGCTTAATTATACTATAAATATGCTTATTCAGACTAGAAAACAGCTAAGTCATACTAAAAACATGCTAATTTATACTAAAACCATGCTTATAATAGGAACATGCTATCAACATGCTAATTCATACTAGAAACACGCAAAATTTATACTAAAACCATGCTTATAATAGGAACATGCTATCATCATGCTAATTAATACTATAAACATGCTAAGTCATATTATAAACATATATATTCATACATGGAACATGCTAGTTTGTACTAGAAACATGATAATAATATGTTAATTCATAATAAAAGTTCATGCTAAATTAAACTAAAACCATGCTTATACTAGGAACATGCTATCATCATGCTAATTCGTAATAGAAAAAATTTAAATCAGGAAAATGAGAGCAACATGCTAATTCATACTATAAACATGTTAGTTTGTACTAGAAACATGCTATTAACATGCTAATTCATAATAGAAACATGATAAATGATACTAGAAACATGCTTACTCATATTAGAAACATGCTAATTCATACTAGGAACATGATAAAAACATGGTAATTCATAATAGAACCTTGCTAATTAATACTTACAACATGAGATCAGGCTAATTCATATTATAAACATGTTTATTTATACTAGGAACATGCTAGTTTATACTAGACACATGATATTAACATGGTCATTCATGCTAGAAACATGCTAAATTATACTAAGAAACATGCTTATTCATACTAGGAACATGCTAACAACACGCTAAATCATACTAGTAACATGATAGAAACATGGTAATTCATACTAAAACTTTGCTAATTAATACTTGGAACATAGGATCAACACACTAATTAATACTAGAAACATGCTAATTCGTATTAAAACCTGTTTATTTATACTAGGGACAAGTTAGTTTATATTAGAAACATGCTATCAATGTGCTAATTCATGCTAGAGACATGATAGTAACATGGTAATTTATACTAGAACCTTGCTAATTAATACTAGGAATACAAGATCAACAAGCTAACTCATACTAAAACATGCTAATTCATAATATAATCATGTTTATTTATACTAGGAATATGCTAGTTTATAATAGAAACATGCTATTACATGCTAATTCATAATATAAACATGGTAATTCATACTAGAAACATGCTAAATGATACTAGAAACGTGTATTCCAACGATGAACATGCTATCAAACTAGGAAGATGCTATCAACGTGCTAATTCATAATAGAAGCATAATAACTCATACTAAGAAATGAGAGCAACATGCTAATTCATACTAGAAACATACTAATTCATACTAGTAGGAAAATGCTAACAATATGCAAATCCGTGCTAATAATAACATGGAAACCCATACTAGAAATATGCTCTCAAACATGCTAATTCATACTAGAAACATGCTAACAATCTGCTTTAATGACTGAAATATTGATTTGAGCCTGTTCTTCTTACAATTAGCATATATATATATATATATATATATATATATATATATATATATATATATATATATATATATATCATATGATTGGTGTTAGAAATTCTGCAAAACAGACATTTATTTTTGCGTTCGACATAAGAAAATGAATCATATGCATTTGGAACAACATGAGGGTAAGTTATAATGATAGATGATTAATTATTATGTAAACTATTTATTTTAATTACAACCTGGTGGGGTTTAGTGAGTTTAGGGCTTTTGTGGTTTATGTTGAATGAAAAACTCTGCGTATAATGGAAAATCATAATCTCCACCATCGTAATGCTAGAGATAAGATGCAGCAGGTCCTCATTTCAGACTCAGGTTCTGTTCAGAATGAAATACTTGCTTTATGTGCCTTACTGTACACTCTCAGAAATAAAGGTACAAACTCTGTCACTCGAGTGGTACATAATTTTAAGGACACCCCAATGGCGTCAGATGCAGCAGATTGATTTTATAACATCAGGTTAAACTTTCTGGCACATTTACAGCTTTGATATACATGATAAAAAAATTTAACTAAGAATAAACTTGGGTCTATTGTTGTTTGTGCGCTATTGCTTGCAAGGTTTAGGAACATGCCATCAACACGCTAAATTATACTAGTAACATGATAGAAACATGGCAATTCATACTAAAACTTTGCTAATTAATACTTGGAACATAAGATCAACACACTAATTAATACTAGAAACATGCTAATTCGTATTAAAAACTGTTTATTTATACTAGGGACAAGTTAGTTTATATTAGAAACATGCTATTGACAAGCTAATTCATACTAGAAATATGTTAAATTATACTATAAACATGTTTATTCATACTAGGAACATGCTAATTCATAATAAAAACATGCAAATTCATACAAGGAACATGAGAGAAACATTCTAGTTCATACTACAAAACTGCCAATTCATATTATAAACATGCTTATTTATACTAGGAACATACTAGATTATACTACAAACATGCTATAACCATGCCAATTCATAATAGAAACATGGTATCAACATGCTAATACATAATAGAAACATGTTAATTCATATTAGGAACATGCTAGTTATACTAGTAACATGCTATTAACACTGGAAACAGAGAATAAACTTGGGTCTATTGTTGTGTGTGCGCTATTGCTTGCAAGGTTTCTGTATATATAACCACCTCAGAGGATATTGGGGGTCGCGAGTCACTAGCATTGTTATTTTGGGGGTCGCAAGCTAAAAAGTTTGGGAACCCCTGATTTAGGGTATGCTTTTGTACTTTTAAGGTTCAGTTTGGTGGGCGCACTGTGACTCAATGGTTAGCACTGTTGACTCCAGTGTTGGGTAAGTCACTTTAAAAAAGTAATATACTACAAATTACTGATTACTACTGGAAAATTGTAATCTGATTACATTTCTAATTACTAAATATAAAATGTAATTGGATTACTAATTACTTTACTTTGAAGTTACTTTTAAAACACATAAAATATACCTATAAAAATACAAAATGAACTGCAGCTCTTTCAGTGATTTAATATTCACATAGGAACATTACAATGGGTTGATCACAGCAACTTGACATATTCTAAAGACTTAAGAACTTAAAATTCTCTCATCATTTACTTGTTACAAACCGGTTAGTCTTTGTTTTAGACACAAAAGAAGACATGAAGAAAACTGTATAACTGTAACCAGGGACATCCATTAATCTGTTATAAATATTATTTGTTTTTATTTTCTTATACTTGTCCCTTTTATTTCTGTTTATGTAAAGCACTTTGAAATGCACTGTGTATGAAATGTGCTGTATAAATAAACTTGCCTTGCCATGGTATGAAAAAGCACTGCAGTGTTTGGGTGTTCAGTGTTTGTCTGAGAAAATTAGTCTACCGAAATGTGTATATTCCATACAAAGTATGAAGCTGACCGGTCAGTTCTTGTCACGCGACTCACGTTTTTCTAAAGAATGCGCAAGTTAAATGCAAGCGTGACTGTAACCCTGCCGGTCCTAAGCCACCCAACCCGCTCCGAGCTGGTATCCAACCAGCGACCTTCCGCAAGGGAGTCAGTTGCTCTACCAAGGAGGCTAAAGACCATGGCCTCTAGCGTCTGTTGCTAGAGCACCTTTTAGAGGTCAGAGGAGTGAGGTTTACCTGCACAGCACAAACTAGCCGGCCACTGTTACACTAACCCCCTAAACCTCATGGCACTAATGTAACCCCGCTGGTCCTACGCCACCCAAACCAATTCGAGCTGGTATTGAACCGGTGACCTTCCGCATGGGAGTCGGTTGCTCTACCAAGGAGGCTATAGACCATGGCCTGTAGAGTCTGTCACTAGACCACGGTTTAGAGGTCAGAGGAGTGAGGTTTACCTGCACAGCCCTTACCCATTGGCCTCTGTTACATGCGCAATATGTGCTCCTTGATTAGAATTAACTAACTTGTGCGCTCAAAATATTCGATATGTGAACGTCCCCATAAGCAGCTACACTTCTCTTCACATTCAGAAGATGCATACACTACCGATCCTGCACAAAAATCCAATTTGCCTGTTTAGGTTAAATTGGACCGCTGGGTTTTGGGGCGCCGATGTCATCCTTGGTGATAAGTAATGTCCTAGAATGCTTTCTGTTCAAGTGCTTGAACAAGTTTCTGCTCGAGTTAAAAGCAGTTGAAGTTCTTTAGAAAGTAGACATGCAGCTCACAGCAATATTTTAGTTTTTATTCTCAATGAAATCAAAGTTGATTTCTCAATGATTTCTCAATGAAATCAAAGCTTTTCAGTTGCTTGATGCGTGTGCACGTGAAGGAGCCGGTGAGCGCCAGCACACACACACACACACACACACATTATGTACATCTCGACATGTGAAAGTGTTCCTTCATACCGCTAACGCTAAAAACTGTGCATGTCATAGATCAATTTTAACAAATAAAAACACTTACAGGTTGTGGCTTAAAATCCACAGCTTCATCGGTGGGAGAAGTTTTAACTGAGTCCAGCACTGAACAATGAGAGATTCTGTAAGCTCTCCTTTGTCAAATTCTAGCTATATATTTTTTTAGTTCTTTGGAACATAATTAAAATTGAACTGTAAGCACTTCTGTCTTTGTGGCGTCTCCTTTGGAAGCCCAAATACAGAAACAGAAGTAGCTCTTTGGAAAATAGCAGCGTTTGGACATTTTAGCTTTCTCTGCTTTAACATTACAGCGCCTCTAGTCACACCCTTTCGTTGTGCAGGGTGTGACTGCACATAACCGGAAGCCCTTGTGATCTCACTAGCCCAGATGTATTTTTTTTGTAATCCCCAAACTTAATTCGCTGTAGGCTTTGCCAAGCTAACTATGTAAAAGCCAATGTCTTACTTTGCATTGAACTTTGAACATTTTACATTTAGAGATGTTGTTTATGTTCACACAGCTACATTACACATCAACTAAAGTTAAAATAGGATATCATAGTGGACCACCCCTTTAAATGAAAGTGAAACCCTCAACAAAAGCCTGACCCCTTCTATGTTAACAAATACAAACGCAGCCCTTTAGAGCTCCTTTCTGGTTAGTGATGGTTAATGACAGAAGTTTCTGCATCATGCTTATCTACACTATAAACAGCAGCTACGCTAATTATTCTCTTTTTTTACTCCATTTCCACCTGGGGATACTCATACCGAGGCCCTCAGATTAAGCGGAGTCACTGATTGGATCCAAGACCAGCGATGAGATGATCCCATGGTCTCCATATCCTTGACCAGGCCGTATCCTGAGCTGCTGCTGCGCTGGTGGTCATGGGGGACTGGAGAGCATGAGACTGATTCTAGTAACGCTTCAGGGACAGACGAGTCTTCGCTGAGGCCAGCTTCCAGCCTCCACTGCTGAGACTGCAGCTCTGCACAAGACTTTTGGCCAGTGGAGAAATTAAAATGGTCGTGCCCAACTGAGTCTGGTTTCTCTCAAGGTTTTTTTTTCTTCACTCTCCTATCGGTGAAGTTTTTTTTCCCTCTCCGCTGTCGCCACTGGCTTGCATGGTTCAGGATCTGTAGAGCTACGCACCGATAAATTTGCTCTTCAGTGTTTGGACTCTCAGTAATGATTTTAAACCACACTGAACTGAGCTAAACTGAACTGAACTTAAACACTAAAAACTGAACTACACTGTTCCAATAACTATGACTATTTATGTGAAGCTGCTTTGACACAATCTACATTGTAAAAGCACTATACAAATAAAGCTGAATTGAATTGAATTGAATAATGATGTCAGCATTCATCAGTATTTTGGAATGGATGTGTGAATAATCTTTTCCGGAAAAAATTCTGGAACTTGCCTGTGTGAACAGCGATTTTTTTAATTTACTGGTTAAGTCGTTCCGGAAATTATCTGGATATTTACACACTCTCAGAAATAAAAGTTTGCAAGCTGTCACTGGGGTGGTAAATTTTCAAAAGGTACATATTTGTACTCTAAGGGTCCATATTAATACCTCAAGGGTACATATTGGTCAACCCAGGCTCATTCTGAAAACATAGTCCAGCGGACGTTTCTGGAGACCGCGAAATACGTCCCGGGAGGTACGTATTTGTGCAATTTTTGTTTTGGCGAATCTGCGAGAGGCTGCTGTGTGCACTTTTTCGTATCTTGAACGTCTCTCGCGAGTGCCGTTCGCGCTCACGCTGTTCTCGCGTCAACCCACCAGAGGCCGCTGTCTGACTGACCGAATGATTGACTGCGCGACCGGCCAATCGGCTGACCCACCCTCCTCCTTCCCTGAACTCAACCAGTTTTACCGATTGACCCGCCCGCCCGCTCACTTCCCTAAACCCGAGCAACAATTTAGAGAAGCCGTCTAGAAAAAGAAAAGCCCTCGTCTGATTTTTTTACCCCATTTTTGGATTTCACTACGTTCTCACCCTGTTATGAACTCGTTCGCTTTATTTTTTGGATTCTGTTTTTGTCTTACCTGGTTTCTGGAACCGCTCTTCCCCGGACTCGAACCCGGACGCCTTTGTCAACTCCTCCTCTGCATCTGAAGTCCGCCGACGCACACGATGAGCTGACCGGACAAACTGACTGCAGCGGGAAAGCCCTCCACACGGAGGTAAGCGGTCAGCCGGCAAGCGCGAAAGAAAACGGCATCACATCGCCCCGTAGCGTTCGCCTAAAAAAAATTAAATGCAGCCATACGTACCTCCCGGGACGTATTTCGCGGTCTCGAGAAACGTCCGCTGGACTACGTTTTCAGTATGAGCCTGGGTTGATATTAGTACTCAAAAAGTACAAAAGTGTTCCTCTTAAAATTTATGGGTACTAATATATACTTTTGAGGTACCAATATGGACCCTTTAAGTAAAAATGTGTACCATTTGAAAAGGTACCACCCCAGTGACAGCTCGCGTACCTTTATTTCTGAGAGTGCAGGTATCACTGTGTGAAAGGGGCTATTGACTCATTGCATGGGAACGGTGTTTTGTTTTGATCTGCAATATTTCACTTTTGGCATAAATCTAACTTGCATCTTTGGATGGAAACATAGCTAATAAAAAGTGTGCAGCGAGAGGCATTTTTGGACTGAACAGTGACAGTGAAAGTCTACAGGGCCTGTAGGACCCATCTCCCGCTCTTATCTATGCAGGCAGGGAGCCTGTATGAGCAACAGAAGGAGAGGAGAGTCCATAAATGACCTCCGCTGGGGTCGGTCTGCTTCAGGAAACAGGCCAACTGGACACTCACACTGGAAATGATGGAAGCTTCCAATGAAAACAGACGATAAAATCCCAGTGTCCCAAGTTTACTGTGAAACACTTCACAGAGAGGGAGTGATTTGCCTGCCGCAGGACACACTGATATAAATACGAGCTTGTTATTCTTGTGAAAGCAGACCATGGTAACCAGAGTTTGCTAAAAGACCACAGTTACTATAGTTACTGTAACTAACTACCAGAACTAGTTCTGAATAAAATGTGCTGCTTGCAAAACTTTAATGATGCTGTTGCCAGCGAGTTCTGGGTTAGGGCTGGGCGATTTGGCCTAAAATCAAAATCTCGCTTGATTAAACATTTCAACTCGATTATGATTCATTTTATTTGTATTTTTTGCCCTCACAGTTCATTTCCATAATAAAAGTAGAAAACAAGCATTACCTCTTCTAAATAAAATAACTCTTGCATATCCTGTAAACCAGGGGTGCCCAAACTTGGTCCTAGAGGGCCGGTGTCCTGCATAGTTTAGCTCCAACTTCCTTCAACACTCCTGCCTGGTAGGTTCTAGAATATCTAAAAAGAGCTTGATTAGCTGGTTCAGGTGTGCTTGATTGAAGTGGAATAAAAATATGCAGGACACTGGCCCTCCAGGACCGAGTTTGGGCACCCCTGATTCAGTCTGAAGTGAAAAAAATGCAAGTTTAGATGTCTAGATGTTCTTAATGCTTATTTTCTCACTGTTTTGGAGCACACTAGCTTATATATGTCCTTAACATACTGATACTAACATCTAAAAAAACCTTATTTTGATTGACTACAAATCAATCCAGTACATTACAAGTATGACACTGATAATTAGCAGAAAAGTCAGTTAATCAGATTAGATTTTAACAATATTAAATATGGAACAAAATCAATGCCAAAAGTCTTGAATTAAAAAGCTTGTTGAATAGCACAAACTGAAAAAAATTATACACCGTATTAACAAGTTCTTGCATTTTAATGACTTGAATTCCAGGGTTTGTATTTTTAGGTCCTGTAATTTAACATAGCCGTTTATTTAAGCTGTGAATATTTCAATGAAAAATATTTCAAACATGTTTTCTTACTTAAAAATTCAATAATTCATATTCAATTTCCAGATTTCACTTACAAAATATTCAATACCCTTTAAAAATACAATGTATAATATTCAAAAGGTCATTTTCAGTTTATTTTATTTCAGTTCAAATATTCGCTTCCATAAATTCAGTGGCTCAAATTCGACTGTTAAAATTCAACATTACATCCGGGAACTGCAGGAGAAGCAGTAGATTGCAGATTGAAGATCGCCAGCTGCTCTAGCTTTCACCAGCAGGATGAGATGGAATAATGTAAGATTTTTAACCCAGTAAACAGGCGAGAAAAAAGCTAATAAAGGCACAAAAGTAGTATTTAATATTAATATCAATGCCTTGGACATTATAAATGATAAAAAGTATGAGTAAAATGAATAAATGAGGTTTTAGTCATCTATTTTTGCCCTTATCTAACGGAAGTGATCGCATAAACCTCACTCCTTGGATCCAGGGACAGACGTTCTGCAATCTGTAGCATCCTTGGAGCATTTGTCTCCCATGTTGAATTTTGTTGAATTTTAACAGTCGAATTTGAGCCACTGAATTTATGGAAGCGAATATTTGAACTGAAATAAAATGAACTGAAAATGACCTTTTGAATATTATACATTGTATTTTTAAAGGGTATTGAATATTTTGTAAGTGAAATCTGGAAACTGAATATGAATTATTGAATTTTTAAGTATGAAAACGTGTTTGAAATATTTTTCATTGAAATATTCACAGCACAAATAAATGGATATGTTAAAATTCAGGACATAAAAATACAAACCCTGGAATTCAAGTTATTAAAATGCAAGAACTTGTGTATTATTTTTTTCAGTTTGTGCTATTCAACAAGCTTTTTAATTCAAGACTTTTGGCATTGATTTTGTTCCATAATTAAACAATATTGTAAACAGTGCATTTCTTGCATCTTCTGTATATTTGAATGTGAATAATTGTTTTAATGTGACAGAAAATATGCCGTCTCAAGGAATGTCTGACGCAGAGTAAGGCTCAAGAGTGGGTCCATCGTCCTACTTAACCAGAGATCAGCTGTCAGGGCTCAACAATAAGGACCGCCCAATGGCCCGGGGCCAGTGTGAGAGACGCTCGGGACAGTAGACAGTGGCCTTGTCACTAAAGTGTGACTATTTGTCAATTGTATGTAAGTACAGTCTTAGAACTTTTTGTGCTTTTAAGCCTTTAAATGTTAACCTTCTCTGTGATGTAATAAACACCATATAACTTTTGGTTCCTCTTATCTGATTGGATGTTGTATGTTATTTGTTTTCCATAACCTGGTAACAATCAGTACAGTGAAGAGACGGCGACATGGTGGCAACATCAATTTATGAGGCAAAAAATGTCTATTTTTAACGTCTTGGAAGCAGACATTTACATGTGTACAACACAACGGAAAAAAATAAGTGATGTTTTGCCGTCAGTTTGGCAAGTCAGCCAACTTGTTTTAAATAATGTAGAACTCCAATAATTTTCCACATTGCACATTTTCCATACTGCTCTTTTTGTTTGCATAAAACTTTGAATTTTGCTCATTTTACATTTATTAACATTTAAAAATATTTAAATTTTAGATTCACAGATGTTAGTTTTGACACGTTGTTTAAAATATGTGACTAAGCTTTTAATTTATTTATTTTCGGTGGGGCCAGTGAAAAATTGGGGCAGGGCAAGTAAAAATCTCAACCACTGGTCCAATCGGGCAAGTAGAAAAAATCCTAAGTGTTAAACCCTGGATTTGGCTGCAAAGTGGCAGCAGAAGTATAAATCAATCAATTTTAAAGGCTGATTTATACTTCTGAGTCGAGTGATCACTGGGACCCATAGATGTTTACATTAAATGTCGCCAATGATATTGTTGTCTATTGGAAGGAATGCATCAATAGAGGCGCCATTTTAGTACAGGGTATCGCTTCTTTGAAATTAATGCGTGACCAAGGTGCAGTGGAGGACTGTGGCCATCCAGAGCCAGAGATATATTCACATATATACATATATCTACAGATGAAGTCAGAATTATTAGCCCCCTTTTGATTTTTTTTCTTTTTTAAATATTTCCAGAATGATGTTTAACAGAGCAAGGAAATTTTCACAGTATGTCTGATAATATTTTTTCTTCTGGAGAAAGTCTTATTTGTTTTATTTTAGCAAGAATAAAAGCAGTTTTTAATTTTTTAAAAACTGTTTTAGTGTCAAAATTATTAGCCCCTTTAAGCTATTTTTTTCAGTATTCTACAGAACAAACCATCTTTATACAATAACTTGCCTAATTACCCTATCCTGCCTAGTTAACTTAATTAACCTAGTGAAGCCTTTAAATGTCACTTTAAACTGCATAGAAGTGTCTTGAAAAATATCTAGTCAAATATTATGTGGTCATCATGACAAAGATGAAATAAATCAGTTATTAGAAATGACTTATTAAAACTATTATGTTTAGAAATGTGTTTAAAAAATCTTCTCTCTATTAAACATAAATTGGGGGAAAAATAAACAAGGTGCCAAAAATTCGGACTTCAACTGTATGATCGGGAGTTTTCCCGGTGGTCAGTATAGGAATATTTTTTTAAATTACAAAATTTTACATCACTTTTCCACATCTATGGATAAGTGATCGCACAGGTATTGCCTACAAAAAGCTTGTGTTGGTGTGCATGGAAATGTATTATCCTCCCTCCCTGTTAAATTTGATCTAATCCGTGTCTTGAAACATACTACCTCTCCTGCTTTCACTTCACATTCTAATGGAGGGAGGGATTTGTTTGTGAATGAATCTCCATTATGAACTACTCGTTCACTTAGCCGACAATAATACAAGTTTCTGGTATCGCAGCATCTTGTTGTCTTATTTCATTTACATTGTTTGCTTATTTTATCTAACAAAACTAGCATAAGCCTAGAATATAGTGCGAGGTGGTGCTACTTTGCCTAATGGTGAATGCATTAAGTGTCTGTATTATCATCAATACTTGTTGAGCACTAAAGTTCGTAACATACAAAAAGAATAAAAAAGGAAATCTTACCTATGAAATGTTCTGCTTTTATGCTTTGCTTTCTTTGTTTGCTCGTTACTACACCTATACACAGTGCTAAAGTCCAGCATTTTCACATTGGCTTTAGTCTCGACTAGGGCAGTTGGATGACATTTGCCCTGGGAGCACTGTACAAATGTGGCGGCTATATTAACGCTTGCTTAGGGTCCATTTGCGATATCTAGTGTATATATCTATGATCGAGACCCACAGTGCATGCCTTGCACGTAGCAGTGCATTTATATTTCAGCATGCTGTTTGTGTTGCTCTGCAATAACACTTCAGAAATGCTAGCTGGCAGCGGGTTTTTACATTCCTCTGTGTCGAGTTTCTTTGCAGGTGTTTTGTTTTGTCTGAATGCTTCCTTAATGTACAAGAAGCTTACACTTGCTCATTCAGAGGTAGGAACTGGCGGACAACTTTAATCATAAGGTAAACACAAAACAAGTTTCCATCTTGAGCTCCCCAATGGGACTCCACACTTGTAAACACTTGTCCTGCAGCTTTCAGCGCCACCCAGGCTTGTCAGCGTTACCAAACCAACCAATCACAGAGTTTGTGCTATGCGTCGTCGCAACGTGTAGTTACGTTTTTGAGAGGTGCGCTTGTATGTGACTGCGTGAAGGCTGCGAAAGACCATACGCGTGTGCTCAACGCAGAAGTATAAATCAGCCTTAACAGAACATGGTGTTAGCGAGGGGAAGTTATTTCCGAAAACATTTTTCAACAAGTTATTGCTCTATTTGTGGCAACAAACATCGCTCACATCGCATTCGGGCCTAAGCATACTAACATCATCGATGATGTGCTGTTCAGAAGCACTTTGGCTCAGCACAGTGGAGACTTCTTTAGTTATATCGTTTTATTCATTTGGGATGCAGTGACATGCGGTCAAATAATTTGCCGAACAGATCAGCCACTTTTGACGCTCATAAACAATCATGAAGTCCTCGTGCTGCAGGTATTAGGAGGTTTGCTGAAGGTGCAGCTGTCGTGCAGTGAGGGGTTTGCATCTTTAATAATCGACGACAGTTTGTGCTCATTGAACAGTAAGAATAAACACATGAAACGGCTTCTTAAAAGTCTCGTCTTCAGTTTCGAGCTCTGGCGCGCTTTTGCTATCACACTACAAGCGTACCGTGCCTGAGCCCAAGTGAACCATGCCTGAGCCTGATTCAGAGAACTCACACTTCTCAAATGATCTGGGAAACGGGCCTGGGCACAGTTCAGACAGCATAGTGTGAGTACGCCCTAAGTGCATAATGTATAGTGTGTAATTTGGCACACAACTTAAACAGTTTTTGAGCATTACAGTAGGAGAAATAAGTATTGAGCACATCATGTTTTTTTCCTGGGCATAATATTTCTAAAGGAGCTGTTGAGATCGAATAAAACGATTTTGGTAAAAACCCAAACAATACAAACATAAAAATAAAACAAAACAAATCTGAACAATGGGTTAAGTGTAATAACAATGGAATGGCACAAGGAGAAAGTCCTGAATTAAATGTATTTAATACTTTATATAAAAGGCTTGTAAATGATGGCAGCTTAAAGACGCCTCCCATATGGAGAATGAAGTCACATGCATTACTCAGGTGTGAGTGTTTCACAGACTTCAACAGAGTGTAAAACAGAGTTGTTCAGCAAATCTGATCTTTATTTTGTTTTTTCTATTGGATTCAGGTCAGGTGATTGGCTAGGCCATTCTACAGCTTAATTTTCTTTCTCTGAAAGCATTTAAGGAGTTTCCTTGGCTGTGTTTTGGGTCATTGTCTTGCTGAAATGTCCACCCTGGGTTCATCTTCATCCTCCTGCTAATGTAGTTGTTGCAGTGAATATACATTTACACTGAGGAAGGGCAGAGGATGCTGAAGAACTACTGCTGTCTGGGCTTTCACTGCCTTTCTACACCTCCCTTTCTTCATGTGTTCAATACTTTTCCCCTGTGTCATTTCATTTTATCAAACATAACTTCATTTATAAACTAAATTGCTTTATTTTCTTCTTATATATGGATTACTTTGGTTGTTACCAACACCAGGTGAAAATTTCAAGTCAACAGCACCTTTAGCAATATGTTTTCTGAGGAAAATGGTGACAAAATCAATCCTTATTTCGCCCACTGTACATGTGGTTGCAATAGCATGGTCAGATTGGTAAGCCTACTGGACTAAATGTTCCTCTGGGTGTACATATGATTTGGATTCACCCCTCAATATAAACCTATAGTTTGTTTTTGCCTAGTTTATTATCCTCGTGCAAAAATCTGATGGATTACTTCAATAAAAGAGCCTCGCCTGAACAAACCAACAAGCAATTAAAGTGTACTTCACGTCTGTAGCTTCAGTGATGGACACTCCATTCAAACCTCTCACCCAGAGTGTGAGCAAAAGTAATTATTACTGATATCTGCCATTAAACACGGCTCCTGCAGTATTTTGGCTGAAACGGTGGTTTCCATGGTAAATGTTGAAAAGACGGTAGAGTCTAGGCAAAAACCCACATTTAGTGAATGCTGAGAAATATTCAGTTCAAGGGGATTTGTGGAAGATTTATTCGACTCATTGGATGAAGCCCTCGGAAAAGTCTGAATAAGCTCCCAAGGGCGCTGGCAGATTAGTGTACAATAGACAATAGACAATGAGTGCACACTTTGAGGGTCGGAGAGCTGCTCACCTTGTACTGAGTCGGCCCCGGGGTGCTCATTTCCTCTTTGCTGGGGAGGAAAATCCGCCGCTGTGCAACCGAGCCAAAGGCGGCCTTCCTGGAGCTCTGTAGACTGGCTTTCTTTAAACTCTCCTGAGCCAGGCCATACCCAAACATGTTATAGGCACCCGGACCTATCATGCACAAGCAAGATCAACAGTTACTATGGAACATTTTCACCTTTCCGGGTTTCTCAATAGAGGAAGTCTTCATAGTTGGGTAAACTTGAGAGTAAAGCAAATAATCTTTTTACAATCCTATTTGCTGAAATGACAAAATAAAAACTCCATGGTGTTATCAAGACTTTCAGAAGTAGGAGAAAAATATTGTGAGACCGATAACAGCTGACAGAAGAGAGAACAACGTCAAATTTACTGTCCTGCCCCATAGACGCTGCATTTCAAATACCTCACATATGTGGTAATTAGTTTTTTTGTTTTTTCATTTGATGCAATGATGATATGATACAAACGTAAGATGCATATAAATGTACATCCATTTTTAAAAAAATCTCAATTAAAAATAAGTTAAGGGGCCCTATCATACACCCGGCGCAGTGTGGCGCAAGGCGTGGCGCAGTAGTCTTTTGGTAGTTTCAGCTTGGCGCAAGAGTCATTTTGAGGCGTTGCGCTACGCTGTTTAAATAGCAGATGCATTAGCGCTCATTTGTGCGTCCATAGGCGTTCTGGTCTAAAAAGGAAGGCGTTCTGAGGCGGACCGCTGGTGCGTTGCTATTTTGAGAAACTATAATAGATTTTTCATTAGACCAAAACAAACCCGGTCTAAACTCCGGCGCAGAGTTGCGCCTCGCTTACACACTGCTCAATACACACAAGAGAGCAATAGGCAAATATCTTTACATATGAAAAAAATTAAATATTAAGGGAATATATATGATATAATAAGAATAGATATAGAATACAAATACAAAGAATTAAAATATTACAAAACATTATTTTCTAGCCAACAAAAATATGAAAAATCACTGCTTTTATGCCTTCATCATCTCGGGAGGCTTTTTCAGTTCATTCATAACAATTTGCTTTTGTATAATGTTATTATTATTAGCAGTATTATTTATTATATCCATATTTATATTTGTTTTATTAAAAACAAGCTTAGATTTGCCCACCTGTCAGGTTTTAGACCATATGGGGCATGGCATGTGTTTTAGGATATAACTCAGGTTTTTGAGCACACTTCGTTATTATTGTTCATTTATTCGTTTGCTGGAAATTAGAACTGAATTTAGAAATAGTTTTGAAACGAATATTTGCGCTTAACAAACAAAAGTATTTATTTATAGACTAATTGATGTCTGTGCGTAAAGGTTTCCCTATCCAAGAGCAAATGTGAAATTAGATCCATTATCTCTCATTCTCACGCAGGTGATGCTCTGTTTACTGTTTTCTGTTAATAAAAACTGTTAACTGTTTGCTTGTGAAATGCTCATTTTTTCCTCTTAGACTTACTTTGCGTCCTGTAAATAGTGAATGCGCTCTTGGCGTGACGCAGCTGACTCTTAAAGGTAATGGGAGATGAGACTCTAATTGGTTTAGTCTCAAAACACACCTATAACTCATTAAGAAAATAAACTCAACCCTTTTAGACCATGCGCCGCGGCGCAAGGCAGATTTCCCGTATTTAAATTAGCAATAACACGTCCATACACGCCCTGAAAGCGTTTGCGCCCTGCGTTTTGCGCTCTGCGCATGGACCGTCAAAAACGTTCAAGGATTTAAGATGCCGATGACCGTTAAACAAGCCATAACAGTCTTGTAGAAAAGGGTCCATTAAGTAGTTTGGGAACTACATTTTGTTTTGTGGCTTTGTTTAATTTACAAATGCTACAATTCAGTTTCAGGTCTGTAAGATTTTCTGTTTTGTATGCTCATCAAGCTGGCATACATTTATTACATTATTGTGTTAATAGTAGGGATGTAACGGTATCAGAATTTCACGGTACGGTAATACCTCGGTATGAATGGCACGGTACGGTATTTATTAAGTAATTTACAGGAAAACAAAACTAATGAAAAGACTTGAAAAAAGTGGCAAAAGTACTTTTTTTACCTTAGCACTGAACATATCAATGACATACAAATTAGCCATCTATCTGTAAGTTTCGAAACAGGAACTTCAATTTTTTAATTTTAATAACAAAAAACTATTAAACCATATAAAAAAATAAAGTTTCAATTTAGTATTGTTGAAAACACATCACGGTAAACATTTAATCACTCACTCACTCACTAAGATAGAGATGGGGTTTTTAAGCAAAATGATCATATAACTATAATCTGGTAAAAGCTGGGATCTCTGGGCATTTACAATGTCCCCTGCAACAAAAAAAAACCCTCTCATTTGGGACTGAAGTTTCTGGGACAGAGAGATATGATTTAGCCAAGGTTGACAGCAGTGGGTAACGCTGTGCATTGTCTTTCCACCACTTGAGAGGACAAGCCATGAGTGAGATAGAGGTCTCTTTGTGGTACAAGTCAATGTCTGCATTAATCTAACAAGTGTGCTGTGTTCTGCAGTCCCCATGACTGTTTTTAGTCGTATTCCCTGACTTATATTTCACCACAGTCTGGCAGTGCCTGCATACTGTTTTTTTCTTTGTCACCTTTTCTACTTTTTCATATCTTTTTAGAAAGAAACCGAAATACTTCCACACATCCGATTTAAAACCCGCTTTAGGTTCGATCATTTCCAGCTCTTTTTCTTCCCCCCTACTAGCAACACACTCCATTTCCGCATTACTGGATCTGTAGTGACAACAGACCGCAAAGGATGATGGCCACGCCTGGGCTGATGGGAATTGTAGTTCCCGCTACCTCCCGTTCGCTTCATTCGCCTGAGCAAACTTTTCTCAGAAATAAAGTTTTATTGAGTCATGCGCCTACGGTAATATTGAAAAAAAAATTACTATTGCAGTATGACGGTATTTACAATATTGTTACATCCCTAGTTAATAGTGCTGTTGACTTTACCTAAGACCACCGTTTTGGATGAAATCTAACTATACAGTAAAAATTATTTTATGGCTCAGTAAATAAAACAGGAAAAATCATCTTAGAATATTTTAGTAAAATGAAAAATTACTAAATTTTAAATACAATCTGTGGTAAATGTTACATTTTTGCCAGAAAAGTACTTTGTGACTCAAAGTAACATTTATAAGATTTAATGGAGTATTTGAAGCATATTCAAAAATATCATGTAAAACTTAAACCAGCACCTGGTGTAAAGCAATCAAGTGAAGATGGTTCCATTCCATCTGTTCTCGACAAGTAAGTATTGTTTAAAACGCATTATATTACGGATTTTTACATATAGTTAATTCAACAAATATTGAATTGTGGTGTCATGGCTTAATTCTGTACCTTTAAAAAGTTTAGAGTATTCTTAAGATAGCTTTATATGCTAATGTTGGTTAGCCATACTAATAGGGTATATCCCGAAGTATGCTAAAAGGACTTTTAATTTGCCAGTAACCTGGGTCAAGCGCTTCCAATGAACTGTATGCCATTGCAAAAATTGGCATGTTTAAGCCCCGTTTTCGTTAAAAATCAGCGATCTCTACTGGCTGAGTGATATACGATATAAAGTGGGTTTCAGATTGTACAAGAAGCACTGCATTAAACTACATTTTTCCCTGACATGTGTTTATAATATGAGCATTTATTTTACCACAGTATATTCAATAGAGCTTCTGCGCTAGCCTGTCGATCCTGACGGGTGCCAAAGTCTATTTAACTAATGGTATTTTAATTACATTACAACATCGATACAGTAAAAGGAAACGTATAAAATGGAAAAAAAAACTCACAATAACAGGTCACCGGAAGTTTATCAGTATGGGAAGAAAGTCTAGCTTGGCATATACTCATTTTACATTATAGGCTTTCTATGAAAAAAAAAAAGCTTAAGCTTTAAGTTTCACATAAATATGTGTAAAAAGTGAGGATATGCTATTTAATTTGTGTGAATTGTCTGTAATTTTACAAGTTTGAACATTAACTTTTGAAAAGATGGAGCAGCCAGGAATATGTGACCAGGTTTTCTTTCCAACACCCAGAAGCACAGGTTTAATTGCTTGTTATTTCTTTTATTGCTATTTGTTTTCTAATTAAATACTCCTAACTATACACTGTCGTGGTAGTTTTTGTCATATAACAGATTATTTCATTTTATTTTATTTGCACTGCATAAATAAGCATTTAAAAGAACAAGTGGTTTTACTTAATTATATTAATTACATCATATTTCTAAGTAAAACTTACTCAATGAAATTTATCAGGTCAAGTTACATTAACTTATTCAATTAAGATAAGTACATTTATTTAATTACCATATGTGTGAAATTTTAAGTGTGAAATTTATAAGTAAATTACACTTATTTTTTTCAGTTTACATTTTGGATGAACTGAGGATTACTAAGGGCCTACTCACACTATGCCATCCGTACCGTGCCCAGGCCCGTTTCCCGGATCGTTTGAGAAGTGTGAGTGCGCTGAATCGGGCTCAAGCACGGTTCACTTGGCCGGCCCTGGCCCGGTTGGAAGAGGTGTGCCTGAGCGCGGATCACTTGGGCTTTGGCGCGGTACGCTTGTGTGTGAGTGTAAAACGCGAAACTGAAGCGATACGTGACTTTTAAGGGGTTGTTTCATATGGATTTATTAATCATTCTTACTGTTCAGTGATCGCAAACTGCCGTAGCTTATTAAAGATGCAAACCCCTCACTGCACGTCAGCTGCGCGCCTTCAGCAGACCTCCTCATTCCTGCAGCACGAGGACTTTATGATTGTTTATGCGCCAAAAGTGGCGGATCTGTCCGGTAAAATATCTGACTGCGTGTCACTGCATCCCTAAGGACTGTTTGGCGAAATATTTGACTGCATGTCACTGCATAACAAACGACTGAAAGGATATAACTAGAGAAATCTCCACTGTGCTACTGGGTGAGAGCGTATGGCAAGCCGTTTTAGCATTTAAACCTTGTTCAGACTATCCATAAATATATTTAGAGATATAATTATATTTTGACTAGTCATAATTATAATTCGACTAGTCAGATTGGAGATATCTGCAAATATATTATGACTGACTAGTCATATTCCTCTATTGACTTCCATTGAAAAATATTTGCAGATATCTCTAAATAAGTTTTGACTCGTCACAATTGTAATTAGATATATCTCCAAATGAATTTTGACTAGTCAAAAATCCAATCCAAGATATCTATCTCAACTGTAATTCGACTATTAGTATATTAATTAGAGATATCTTCAAATATATTTGTAAATATCTCTAAATATGACGAATTAAAGATATCTCTAAATGTATTATGACTAGTAAAAACTCAGAGATATCTCTAATTACAATTGTTACTAGTCAAAATTCATCTGATTTCGTACTAGTACAATTGTAATTGCAGATATCTCTAATTGTCATTCTGAGTAGTGGAATTATAATTATGACTAGTCAAAATATAATTAGAGATATCTCTAAATAAATGTATGGAGTCAGAACAAAGATTTAAATGCTAAAAAGGCTTGCCATAGAGAGCGCTTCTCACTGAACAGAGCAGCAGTGATGACGTAAGCGTGCCGAGGCCCGATATGGTGTGAGCGCGGGCCATCGGGGGAGACGGGAGGGGGGACAAGCGTGCTTTGGCCCGGTTCGAGGCAACTGTACCTAGTGCGAGTACGGCCTAAATGAACGATTTATTTAAAGTCAGCATGAACCCGTTGATGTACTTTCAGCTGAAGCAGAATATTGAGTAGGGGCAGGCCTTTCTTGAACACATCATTCCCTCATAGACTCATAGATAAAGAAATATCAGTGGATTAATTTGCACAATTGAACATTGTAAGTTTAGACTGCACACAGACTTTAAAGATGATTCCTGTGAAATTAAAATAATTTTTTTAGATGTCAGTTTGAGTGTGTTAGTTTTAGGGATATCTATATGTTCCGAAACAGTTTTATATTTTCTAAACGCATATTTTGTTACTGATATTAAAATCCAAAGTTTGTAGTTTGTCACTTCCGCCTAAATAAATCAACAAATTTTTTGACATCACCTCATACTTCAGTTTCTCAT
>NC_141025.1:7762500-7775000 GCF_052040795.2 Danio rerio | reverse complement strand
TACACCTAATATATTTATATTTATGAGAGCAGATTTTTGTCAACACATTTCTAAACATAATAGTTTTAATAACTCATTTCTAATAACTTATTTATTTTATCTTTGCTATATATTTGACCATATATTCATTCATTTATTCATTTTCCTGAAAGTTGCACAAATAAACCTTACATTTGTGTTTGGTTTCTTAGGACATAATGATATTTGGCAGAGATACAACAGTTTGAAAATCAAGAATCTGATGACTTAAAAAAAAAAAAATCAACTGAAAACAAATGTTTAAAGTTGTTCAAATGATGTTGTTAGCAATGCAAATTACTAATCAAAAATGTTTAATTGCAAAATATCTTCATCACTGTATAAAATGCAGTGTCCACTTAAATGCAAATCGATTAAGTGAACTTTTTACAATTTTAAGTTGATTGAACAAAACAATTAAGTGCTTTCTAAAAAAAAACTCAACTCATTTTAAATAAGCAGCTGGAACAAGCAACAGCTTTTTTTGACCAATGGAATATCATTCATTCATTCATTTTCCTTCAGCTCAGTCCCTTATTTATCAGGGGTCGTCAAAGTGGAATGAACCGCCAACTATTCCAGCATATGTTTTATGCAGCAGATGCCCTTCCAGCTCAAACCCAGTACTGGGAAACACCAATACACTCTCACATTCACACACATGCTCATACACTAGGGCCAATTTAGCTTATTCAATTCCCCTATAGCGCATGTGTTTGGACTGTGGGGGAATCTGGAGCACCCGGAGGAAACTCACACGAACACGGGGAGAACATGCAGACTCCACACAGAACTGGCCCAGCCAGGACTTGAACCAGTGACTTTCTTGCTGTGAGGCGACAGTACTAATCACTGAGCCTCAGTGACGCCCATAAAAGAAACATTTTGTCCCATACAGTGTATTTTTTCCTAGTGCCAACAATATACTCATGTAACATAAGACACAAGTCGCAAATGTCTAAAGAAAAATGCAGTTTGTCATGCCTGAGCTTGAGACAGGAAGGGTGGGCTCTGTGCAGGCCTGTGTGTGTTACTGGATGTCTCAAATTGACTCTTTATGTAGTACTGCCCTGGACCTGGAACACCCTACAAACACAGACACAGACAAAAAAGATGCACACGTAATGAAAAACAAACCTGATTCAGAACAGAACAGAAAAGCATCCATGCTGAAATACTGCAGAACTAACCTTGAGTCTTGTCACAATAGTGCCCTCTACAGACAACACAACACTTGTACAGTTACAGTCAGAATTATTAGCCCTCCTGAATATGTTTTCGTCCCCAACTTCTGTTTAACGCAGAGATTTTCTCAACAAATTTCTAATCAAAATAGTTTTATTAACTAATTTCTAATAACGGATTTATTTTATCTTTGCCATGATGACAGTAAATAATGTTTGACTAGATATTTTTCAAGACACTTCTACAGCTTAAAGTGACATTTAAAGGCTTAACTAGGTTAATTAGGTTAACTAGGCAAATCATTGTATGACGATGGTTTGTTCTTTAGACAATTAAAAACAAATATTGCTAAAGGGAACTAATAATATTGACCATAAAATAGTGCTTAAAAAATTAAGAACTGCTTTTATTCTAGCCAAAATAAGACAAGACTTTCTCCAGATGAAAACACATTATAGGCACTACTGTGAAAAATTCCTTGCACTGTTAAACATCATTTGGGAAATAATTGAAAAAGACAAACACACATGTACAGGAGGGCTAATAATTCTGACTTCAACTGTACAGGCATGTTTAAAGCTCGTTTGAAAAACCTGGTTGTAAATTATTTGTGCATTTCCACTCAGAGATGGGACACTTGTGGCATCAAATGTCTTTGTGGAAGGAAAAACAAATGTGTAGATCCCTGATATGGACACACATATGAACCCCAGACTAAAATAATGTAAGAAGTACACCTTCTTCTCCTCCTGCAGGGGCACCAGTTCATGGTACCGAGGGATGCTGAGCTCTGAACGGCTCCTTTGCTCTCGCTTCACATTCACATTCTCATATTGGACAGTCTGATCCCTGAAAAACACACAGAGAAATGAACAAAATTCAGTTTTTGACACACCATACCCTGTAAAAAATGATATGACAAAAAGTAATGGCAACAGATATTTTTTTGTTAATTTAACTTATTTAAATACGCCAATAAGGTTTCAACTATTCAAGTCATTTCTTTTATTTTTTACTATTATTTTTTAGGATGCACAACAAATCAGCAGGGCCAGACGGAATCTGCGGACGTTTTTTGCTATTTCTGCAGAGAATTTTGGTAAAAATCTGCGGATTTCTGCTTAATTATTTTGGGAGTATCCAGCGGAGTATCATAACTAAAACCTTAATATATTAAATAAAAAGTAATAAATTACTGAATAAAAACTAAATAAATTCAGATTTACACATTTACTCAAGTAAATAAACAGAATTAATAATGGGCTAAAAATCTGCAGAAATCTGCAGAAAATCTGCGGAATTCTGCGTGCGCAGATTCTGTGTAGGCCTTCATATCAGTGGCCATATTAATATCAGTCGATAAATGTTATATATATATATATATATATATATATATATATATATATATATATATATATATATATATATATATATATATATATATATATATATATCAATTATATATATTATATATCAATACTATATAATAAATATGATTTTTTGAACATGTTTTGACTTTCAGATAGAGCTGTGAACTTATACTGGGGTCCGTTCTTCGTACCTTGCTTAAATGATCTAAGATGATTTGGCAGATCCTGGATCTTTTAATCTTGATAACTGATCTCTCGCTAATTTGGTTCTTCAAACAAGTTCGCAAATCAGATTAGAATGTCTGGATAAACTGATCTGAGATCGCTGCGTGTGTTATGAAGGACAGATCTATCAGTCCTCGAAATCATGATCAGCAATGCAACGATTGGCTGACGGCACAGCAGCGTAATGACATCATCTGATTAATATTCAATTATCCATGTGAGCAAAATTACATCAAATTAGCAGTAAACGGCTTGTTAAATATGACACGCAGTAACCTTCCACATTTGTTGTGAGCTGCAGGCTTCACACTTTCATGTGTCAAGAGTATTTATCATGTATTTCAATGCATATCAATGTATTTAGTTCTACATTTAGAAAATATTTTCTTTATTACAGTAGCCGTTTTTTTATTTGGATGTTTACAAAAGCATTTTGATATTGGTAAAGGTGTCTGCAACTTTTGTAAAGCATAATCACTGGCATATTTACTGTCAAAACATATTTATGACTGCATAAATGTATTATAAAAAGTCACATATTGTCAACTTTTATTATACAAAATTTGTACTAAAGCGATCTAAAAAGTTCATATCAATAAGTTTTCTCTTTGCACCAACAGGTGGCAGTCTTTATTCTTTCATTTCGAGGGTGCAGATTGCATAAGTTTTATTAATATGTATAACTTTATTTATTTTATTAATGACTATAACTCTATATACATAGTTTAAAAATATTTACCATTTTCCCAAGTGTATATAACTACTACTGTAAGAAAATATCAGAATTGGAACATACTTTCTGTATTATCTTTGCTTGAACTGAGCCGATCTAATCCTGTTTATATGAATTGAACCTGCTCCCGATCAGGTTTGATCTACCAGAACTGTTGCTATGACAACAACTCTCGGATCAGCTTTGAAGAACGAAACAATCTTGGATCGTGTCAAATCGTCAATATCCAAATCCAGCTAACTGAGTAATCCACGTACGAAGAACGGACCCCAGGTCTCACGGTTCGGTTACGATTATCATGTCATCGATTCGGTTCAATTCGACATCTCTGTGCATCACGGTGCATTGACGATGCTTTTCACACACAGTTTTATATTTTCTTCACAGCAGAATTCTTGTATTAAAAAGTATGAACATATTTAAATACTATTTGTAATGCAATTTTGCCATTTAATACAAACAGTCAGATATATAAACTGTACCTTTAAACAACACAAGCATTGATAGCAATTAATATAAACAAATTTAAATATCCAGCTCGCTTTCTGATCCTTGTCTAGCAAGTTCTCCTACACCCCTTTGATTTGTCACACCCTCAACAGAAACAGTTGCGATTGGCTCTTGCGCGATGAGTGACACTAATAAGCGACATGTGGCAGTGGCGATCACAGATGATCCATGATAGACGCGGTGAAGAAAACTCTGCAGACACGCGCTCGTGTTTGTATCCAGAAGTATCGCTGTAAAACAGCCGAGACGGGAGGAAAAGTCACACCAGCAGATCAAATGAGCCCACAGTGAGTGTGAGAGAGAGAGAGAGGGAGTACAGGGCTCGAAATTAACCTTTTTCCTTGGTAGCACTGGTGCTCCTAACTTTAAAAATGTAGGCGCATCAGCCAAAATTTAGTCGCACCCACCAATTATGAGCACCGTTACTACAAGTTTTATACAAACAGATTTATTGTATTTGAAATCAACACTAATCAAACTAACAAGCAAAAAAATAATATAAATATGCGTGCGTGAGGAAAATATGTCTCAACGAAATCCCGTGATCACAAGAAAATAGATTTTTATAACAGAACTGAGTGACCAAAGCATACACGAAGCACTCACTGGCCCTGCACGCACTGCTTGAATGAATCTGTTAACGGTATAACGTTAACTGTGCTGTTCTCACAAGTGCTGTCTGATATTGCACTGATGCTTTTGACACATACTGTACCTTATTATATGCATACGTCATGTTAATAGCCATACCGGTCCTTTCATGAGTAAGTTAGCGATATTAATTTACTCAGTGTAACGTTAAGCCCGTTTGCGATGGTGTACGTGATGTTGAATTTGACATATAGCTGCCCCTTGCACGGCAGACAGCATCTGGCAATTATATGAAGGATTAAACAGAAGCTCTCGTGCTAGATGTGGCAAACAGTTAACGTTACCTGAAAACTCCATCCCACAGACTTTTTATAGCGGACTTGAAGCCAACGGAAGTCTTCTACTCTTGGAAAAGTGTAGATGGTTGATTAACATTCAGCACATGGTCACTAGTAAGATGTGTCATTATTTGTAACTAGATGGTTTCTAAAACTAAATCTGTCAGTGTTATCTTCAATCTCATCTTTAGCGCTTTAGTTTTCCGCGGTAGTAGCTCTCTGTCATGCGAAGCCAGAATGCACTGAGTGAGTGACAGCTGATATTACCCAATCATTCGCGTTCAGTGCTAGAGCAGTGGGCCAATAAGAAGAGCGCGAAGCCGGGGCAAGCATTACGGACTTGGATTTGTTTACTGCAGCAAGTTGACATGACAACTGTTTTAAACCATTCCTGAGCGCTGCGTTTCCCGCTCCAAGTGCAAACAAAGAGCTTAGAGATGCATTCTGCGTGAATGTCTCCCGAATCCGCGCATGTGCTGAACAATTTGCAGCAAAAACTGGTCGCACACAACAATTTTAAGCACTCGCAGAAATGCTCCCAAATATATTTTAAGGTCGCATAGATAAAATTTCGGGCGCATATGCGACCAAAATGGTCGCAATTTTGAGCCCTGGAGTACTTTCATTCTCTCAATAACAGTGAAATAGTGGCTTCTGCTGTAAATGTCAGTGAAAGACAAACACACACAGTAAAATTGTGCACAGTTTCTGCATTTTTAAGTAGTTGGAATGTTGTAAATATGTGCGCGCCTTGCTCACATAGTAAGCTACGGCAACATAGCGCATATGAGATAAATGACGTGAGTACACAATAACTGGTTATGATTATTACTGAAACAATACCGAATTGTCTGCGTCTGCATCGTGGTGCACAGAAGAAAACAATTATTTTGACGCCCCTACTATCAGAGAGTAAAATTTTTTTGCCCATTTTGGACAGTTTAAAACAGTGTTTGGGATATTTTATAAGCTGCAAAACAGTTATAAACAGTGAATATAAAAAAATAAGACATTAGACATAAGAGCTAAAATGTGCTGTCCACTTATGTGGCCACTAAAGCCTGCTTTATGCTTCTGCGTCAAGTGACCGGTGTAACCCACGGCGCATGCAACGCACGTAGCTGTGCATTTGTACTTCTGCGTGCTGTCTCTGTTGGTCTGCATTAATAACTCTGAAACGCTAGTTGGCAGTGAGGTGTAAATGTTCCTCTGTGTCGAGTTTCTTCGCTGGTGCTTTTTCTGAACACTTCCTGGATGTACAAGTGGCTCAAACTCGCTCATTTTGAGGCAGGAACCGGCGGACGTGCAACAACTTTAAGTATGAGGTAAACACAAAACAAAACTTTCTATCCGGAGCTCCACACTTGTAAACAATCGCTCCATCGGGCTCGCAATGTTTGCGTGGCTCTCGGTCCCGCCCAGACTCGTCAGCGCTACCAAGCTGACCAATCACAGAGCTTGCGCTACGCGTCGTTGCGACGTGTAGTTACATTTTTTGAGAGGTGCACGTTAACAATGCCAACGACCACGGCGTAGGGCTATGCGTCAATGCGTAGGCTGCGCCGTAGCCGTTTGACGCAGAAGTATAAATCAGCCTTAAGCCCTAGGAAGATAAAAGCCCAGTGAAGTGCTTTGAAATGTGCATTTTTATATGATGTTTGAAGTAATTTAGTAATTTACATTGAAACAAAGACAAGATCATGCATAAATTAGCTCCTCCCCTTTAAAAAAAGCAGCCAATAGCGTTTCGTTTTTATCACAGCTGTGCCAGTGAGAGTTTTTGAGAAGTGTATTAAAGGGGGCAGGAAATGCCAGATGCAAAAGAGCATTTTGATTGGTCAGAAGATTTAATGAGAAACAGAAGTATGGGGAGACGTCAAAAAAACATTGCATCATTTAGTCGGAAGTGACAAAATGTTTAGATGTTTATATCTTTTAAATGTGAATTTGTCACTGCTTTGGAGCACACTAGCTTAGTTATCCTTAACATATTGATACAAGCATCTAAAAACCTTATTTTGATTGACTATAAATCAATCCAGTACATTAAAAATCAGTCAATCAGATTAGATTTTGATACTCAAAGAAGTGCTTTTGAGTTTTGGATGCAGTACAGTGTGCATCAGACGTGTAAAATGAATTCTGAAGCATCTGCATATGGCACAACAGGCCCAGATGCTTCAGAATGAATTTTTCAAGACAATGCAAATGACGCTGTGCTGAAAACACGCTTCAATCACACTCACTCTTGTAGCTCATAGTGTCCCGGTCCGGGTTCATCTGCACCCTTCAGCGGCTCTCTTCTGCCAGACATCTTCCCAAACTGCACACCTTTATACTTCTGAGAGGACCACAGCTCCTCCTGCAAGCGGGTTTAACAAGAATATCAATCTTTTGCTCCTGAGGCCAAATATCAATTCTCACATCAGCACTTTCACTGAATTTAATAATGCACACGTATGTTTTAAAGTGCTAAGATCAAGTATCCTCTAACAATCAAAGACCAATAAAACCATTTGTTTGAATGTAATAAAAAAATAATTACATATATATATATATATACCCATTAAATTTTTGTTTGCAATTATGTTACATTATTTTTGGGGGATTTCAAAAATAAACAGGGAGGCTAATAATTCAGGGGGGCTAATAATTATGACTTCAACTGTATATATATATATATAGTGATTACATAAAAAAAAAATTACAAATATACAAAAATACTAAATTATATACAAATTACATAGATATATGTACATGTATTTCTGTATATTTTAGCATTTTATGTATGTTTGTATTTGTATATCCATAATAAATTAACCTTTCTTTTGAATTTGATAATTATGGAAAACCATTTGACAGCACTAGTACGCACAGTGTATTTATAGATGAAGTTTTTTTGTTTTTTCTGTCAAAATGTTTTAAGAAAATGTGATTAATTAATGTGAAAATTTAAGCAACAAATTATTATCTTTTCATTATCCAAGTCTTGTGACTGTGTAGATATTTTTAGAATCTTTTATTCTTCACATTATTTCTTTATTTACCTCAAACTTTTGGGTTGATCTAAAATAAAAGAAAAGAAATTCAAAAATTAAATAAAAGTTAAATAAAAAAAAAAACTAAATAAAAAAAATATAATATAAAATAAAAAAATAATAAAATAAAAACATTTAATTAATGAATTAAAATAAATAACCTATTTGGTAACAAATAATAAGATTTACAAACTTTTTTTTTGTAGAATCCGTTCTTTAAAAAATTGGTGTTTATTTTTTTTTTTAAAGTATACTGATTAAAAAAAAAATCTGTTTAATAAAAAATGAATAAAACAAATTTCCAATACCCGTGCACTGCTTGCTAAGTTCTACACAAAGACAATAAAGGCCTCTAATTAAACAAAAGAAAGTGCACCAAAGGTATCCAGTATGATATGGCCACTCTCATATATGTACAATCGACCAGCAGAAGTCGAGATGCGCATGACGGATGAGTCTGCGCTCTGATAAAGAGTTCTTCTCTCTCTGGAGGAAGTTGGCAGCTCAATGGCGAATGAAAGATGATTTGATTAAAGCTGAGTCCGGCATCTGCTGCATTATTGTAAGTGAATATTGAAATATAACATAAAGAATAATTACCCCGGGTTTTCGGCCCTGACAGTAAAATGGATGAGTGCTGCGCTTTGTGACTTTTTAAAATAATGCAGCGATCATTAGTAATGGAAATAGCCTCTCGACTAATGATGCAGAGCGGAGGGGCATTAGACGCTCTTCTGTTAATGGACACATCTGACCTCTCTCTCACTCACTCACACACACTCTCACACACTCACACACTCACACACTCACACACTCACACACTCACACACACACACACACACACACACACACACACACACACACACACACACACACACACACACACACACACACACACACACACACACACTCAAAACGCTCCATTAGACATGTATCTTTTTTCACTAAGAGCACATCCATTTGCACATACACACACACACACACACACACACACACACACACACACACACACACACACACACACACACACACACACACACACACACACACACACACACACACACACACACACACACACACACACACACACCTTGACCTACAAAGGCAAAAGACCTTAAGTTGAGTGTGCAACTGAGAGAAATGACTTTCAACATTGTTAGTCATCCAGCCAAATTAATTAAAGGCCGGACACTGAAAATCTGCCAATTATATATTTTAGTAATTAAATGAATTTACATAAAAAATGCTGAGCTCAAATCTGAGTTTTGACCCCTTATTTTGATGTCACTGTACTCGGTGGCATACTCATTCATTCATTTTCTTTTTAGAATAGTCTTTTTATTAAGCAAGGGTCGCCACAGTGGAATGAACCGCCAACTTATCAAGCATATGCTTTACGCAGCGGTTGACAAAAACCCAACACTGGGAAAAATCCATACACACTCTTTTACACACATACACTGCAGCCGATTTAGCTTTTCAATTCCCCTATAGTGCATGTGTTTGGACTGTGAGGGAAACCAGAGCACTCGGCGGAAAACCACACCCACACGGATGAGAACATGCAAACTCCACACAGAAATGCCAATTGACCCAGCCGGAGCTAGAACAAGCGACCCTTTTGCTGTGAGGCAATTATGCTACCCACTACGCCACCGCGATGCCCTCTGTGGCATACTATTTAGTAAAAATAATAATAATAATAATAATTAATTAATAAACCACTAAATTTTTCCTTGTACCCCTTGGTTTCGAATGTGGTCCTAAAAACTCTTTGTTTCAATGGCTATCTAGCCCTTCCCCTTAGCCCTACACCTTCAAGCTAAAGAGAATTGATCCATCCTGAACCATTCACGTGAACACGCAAAACGAGGGGTAGGGGTAAGGGGAAGCGCTCAGGGCTAGAATTGGGATTGGGCCTCAATCAATACCACAATGCACCGCAATAATGAGTGTAAAACCTATATACTCTCAACGGCTAAAGAATACCCATAATGTACTGTGAGAGTTAGCCAAGATGGCATCCAGCGAGTCAGTGGTTTAATTATCGTAAAAGTTACTCAAGCCAGCAGATTTTTTTATTTATAAAACAGCGAAACTGACTGAAGATACATGATAAGGGGGATACTGAAGGATGCCCAAAATATCTAGAACTCATTTTCAGCCAAAAACAAGTGTACAGCCTTTTGCCTTTGCAACACACACGCGCACGCACGCGCGCGCACGCACAAAATGCTTTTATACTGTAAAGACTGTATATTCGAGAAGGGTATAAATGGAGGCCAGAGCCAGCTCCAAGTGGGTGGGTCTTGGAGCTCCAAGTGGGCTGGACAAACCTTATTTAGTTGTATTTAGACTTGAATATTTTGCTTTATGAATTTATACACCCAACCCTAACCCCAACCTCACAGTAACCTGTTGTGTTTTATTAACGTCTACACCTAAATCCAACCCTAAACCCAACCTTACAGTAACCTGATAAACCCAACCTACTTGCGGTTTGCGTCCCTCCCACTTGGAGGTCACCCAACCTACTTGCGGTGTAATTCCTCCCACGTGCAGGTCTCCGGGCTGCAGCGATACCTACTTGGTATATTCTGGCCCCAGAAGGACCACATGTACTGGTATCACAATACTTGTGGGGACATTTGGTCCCCACAATGTAAGAAAAACAAGGTACACAGCCACATACACATCTAGTTTGCTATCCTTGTGGGGAATTCCTATAGACTTAATGATTTTTAAACTGTATATACTGTATATTCTAGCCTCTTTCCTAAATAAAATAAAATAAAAACATATTTGGTAATAACTAACTAAATAAATAAACAAACAAACAAGCATACATTTTTAGAACCAATATAAAAAAAATGTTTATGTATTTAGTTTTAAACAAAATAATATTAATTAATAAAAATGTGTATAAATAAAAAAATAAAATTTTCCAATCTCAGTGCACTGCTAGTTTTCCGAGGTTTTAGACAAAGACGAAAAATGGCCAAAAGGTAAACACCCACACGCACACACAAACATGTCTAGATTGCTATCCTACTGGGGACTTCCCATAGACTTAATTATTTTTAAACTGTATTTACTGTATAATCATCTTCTGAAAAGAAGAGAAGAGAAGAGAAAAAAGAAAAGAAAAGAAAAGAAAAGAAAAGAAAAGAAAAGAAAAGAAAAGAAAAGAAAAGAAATCCAAAGCTCAGCCCTCACAGGAAACTTTTTTCTGTTTGATTTATAAGCATGTTTACCTATAGTGATCTTAATTTAGATATCCATGGTGATGCAAGTCCCCATGAGTCTGTGTGCCTTCAGGTTTAAGTCCCCATTAGGATATAAAGAAGACATCACACACACACACACACACACACACACACACACACACACACACACACACACACGAACACACGAACACACGAACACACACACACTGCTGGTACTCTGTCTGACCGGTGCGGGGCTGTAAAAGGCCGGGCCGAGGCTGTGGTCTCTGCTGGGCACTTTGTGTTTATGCAGGACACCTTGAGCATCTTCTTCATACCCGAACGCCTGTCCTGGAGACGGAATAGAGGGAGCAGCAGGACTCAACGATGGCCTAACAGCTTTAGAAGTGATCTGCACACAACAGAACAGAGTTTAATCAAATAAACATGCATTGTAAGATCATGAGTAGAGAGAAATGCATCAGAGCTAATAGGGGAAAATGAGTATGTAAACCCTTTGGATCTATCTGGATATCTGTGTTTATTGAAAAAAAAATAAAATAAATAAAGCTTGGGTTTTTATTGAATACAAAAAATATCTATATAAGTATTATATACAGCTAAAGTCAGAATTATTGACAGACTGATTTCTTTTATCTTTACCATGATGAAAGTACATTATATTTTACTGGATAGTTTAAGATGCTAGTATTCAGCTTAAAGTGACATTTAAAAGCTTAACTAGTTAATTAGGCAAGCTAATTAGGAAAGTCATTGTATAATGATGGTTTGTTCTGTAGTCAATCAAAAAGAATACTAATTATGTAACTAATTGTATATATATATATATATATATATATATATATATATATATATATATATAAATGTAACTAATATAATTAACTAAAATATTATGTATATTACTGTGTATACAATTATTTTAATATTTATATTTAAACAGCATTTAATTTGATGTATCACTATACACATAAAAAGACATATACACTTACTACATAAAGTAATATAAATATAATAGATATATTTAGTAAATTCTGTTTTATATTTATACATTTTATTTGTTATACATTAAAATTTAGTTTATCACAGTGGTGCAGTGAGTAGTGCTGTCGCCTCACAAAAAGAAAGTCGCTGGTTCGAGCCTCAGCTGGGTCAGTTGGCATTTCTGTGTGGAGTTTGCATGTTCTCCCCGTGTTGGTTTGGGTATCCTCCGAGTGCTCCGGTTTCCCCCACAGTCCAAACACATGCGCTATAGGTGAACTGAATAA
>NC_141025.1:7687500-7755000 GCF_052040795.2 Danio rerio | reverse complement strand
AGCGCTTTTACAATGTAGATTGTGTCAAAGCAGCTCCACATAAATGATCATAGTTATTGGAACAGTGTAGTTCAGTTTTTAGTGTTTAAGTTCAGTTCAGTTTAGCTCAGTTCAGTGTGGTTTGAAGTCATTACTGAGAGTTCAAACACTGAAGAGCAAATTCATCGATGTGTAGCTTTTCAGATTCTGAACCATGCAAGCCAGTGGCGACAGCGGAGAGGGAAAAAAAACTTCACCGATAGGAGAGTGAAGAAAAAAAAAACCTTGAGAGAACCAGACTCAGTTCGGCACGACCATTTTAATTTCTCCACTGGCCAAAAGTCTTGTGCAGAGCTGCAGTCACCGCGGTGGAGGCTGGAAGCTGGCCTCAGTGAAGACTCGTCTTAATTTAGTCTTTACATGATTGGTTCATTGAATGTCATTGAGAATTGGCGTTTGCATATTTGTAAGACACACACATACTTTGAGTATCTTATTGATGTTCTTTCTGAATTGGTATGGTACATGGTCCAAAATAGAAAACAATTTCAGTCTCTGGATGGAACGCACCACATGTATCCGAGCACTGGATATAAGCATGTTATTGTTTGCTTCCTCTTGAGTAAACTGTCCATTGACCAGGATAGATAGGGTTTTCAGTGACACTCCCTTTGGCAAAATTTCACGAATTGTGAAGTCCTTGTCTGCCATTACCATGTCACCTGGTTTAAGGTATTGGAGAAGTCCACAGTCAGCTGTTATTTCTTTGTCTGAAGCACTGCCTCCATACAGGTCACTGGAAAATGTAATTACTCCATTGGGTGATACACCAATAAGAGCCTTTAGTGTGGTCCTTCTCTTATATTGACTGTACAGCTGACACTGTTCATCTAGTCTCTCAGTGTTACAAACTGCAACCTCAGTGCAGTCAAGCACTAATCTACAGTTGGGAAAGGGCCGGAAACAGTCAGGCAGTGATGTTTGATTTTCTTCTTTGGAGGGGATGTTGCCCTCAAGAAAGCCAACATATAAAATCTCATACAGTGCGCTAACAATGGTGGTACATATGTTCGTTACTGTGGCTGTGCTACAATTAAACCTTGTTGCCAGGTCTGTGTGGCCACAGTTAAGCCTCAGTTTCATCAGGGTCATCAGCAGCTGATCAATTAGTGGCATACATTTGACAGTCCAATCAGAGTGGTGCTGCAGTTCAAATTTATTAAGTAATGCTTCCAAAAAGAAAACAGTGGCGGAATCAGGCAATCCAGTAAAATACTGCACTCTGGCCGAATTTGATGAAATCTGATTGAAAGAAAATGTTTGTTTTTGTTTCTCCAATTGTTTTCTCAACATCTCATTCTCTTTCTTCAAGATGTCATTCTCTACTTGAAGTACTACAGTACTAGGGGTCTGTGTTGCCATCTCTTTGGTGCGCTGTCGATCAGCAATTGAATCCACTGGTGGTGACTGTTCCCTCTTTTTAGAGGTATGGCTCTGCGGGTCGGGGAACTGGAAAACTTTTCCCTCATTCCAAGCAAATCTTGAAGGCCCAGCGGCTTTGCCATTGGGGAAATGCCAGCTGCAGACCCTTGAGTTACAGTTTGGGTAGAAGTTTTTGCGCCTGTAAAAAAACAAATTCACTTAATTATTAAATGATTATAATCTTTTTTGGGGTACTCTTTTCATTTTAATTGCGAGCCAACATGGGTTGGCTATAACATTTTACAATAACTGTAACACATTAAATGTAATATGTAAACTAAACTTTACTTCATTATGAAGTAATGAGTTAAGGCCATAGACTGTACAATATATGGACGTAGTAACCGTGACGTCACCCATAGGTTTCTAAAGAGCGCAAAAGAAGCCACAAGTAGGCGCGGCCAACCGTCGCCATTTTGTTCGTGTGTCATCACACCCACGGCGGGATACCAAACAAGGGCAAAGAGGCGGAGAGTGAGCGGAGCTACAGACACCTGCTAGCATTTAGCTTGGACCTGGTTCAGACACACTTTACTTTGGGAGAACGCTTAATACTTTATCACCTGTGACTCGTTTGTATTCTGACCACTTGTGCTTGGTTGTATACTATATCAATAAAGTGTTTAGTCTTTTAAAAACACTGCTGTAATACACTGAGCCACCAAACATTGTTCTTATGACGTTTTTCAACAGGAGGAAAACGCGAATTACTTCCAAACTTTTCAGATATAGTCTGTGTTAGTTAATGTAAGACTATTGATGAAATCCAGCATAACACTGTATGACAACGCTTCAGATGACTGTTCTAGAGCCTACAGCTGATCAATTCGTCAGATTCTGGAGTGCATTACAGCTCTAAATATAAATATAAACGATAAATGATCTTAAATAAAACAAATAGATTAGATTAGATTCAACTTTATTGTCATTACACATGTACAAGTACAATGCAACGAAATGCAGTTTAGGTCTAACCAGCAGTGCAATAGCAGCAAGTGCAGGATACAGGAATAAGTTATAAAGTGCAGTTATAGAAAAACTATGGTGATATTTACAGATGGATGTTCTATCAAAATTATATACAGGTTGGATAAGCTATGAGCAGATTTACAATATATGAATATATGTGCAGGTTGCTATCAATAATCAGTAGAGTGCAGATAAATAAACATGATTACAAGTGTATATGTTACAATATATGAATATATGTACAGGTTGTTATTAATAATTAGTAGTATGCAGATAAATAAGCATGATTACAATACATGTATAGAGATGGTATATAAGTATATAACTTTACTCACATGGGAAACGGAGGCCACGTGAATGGTTTGTGAGCACAATTAAGTGCACTCAGCATTGCTTGCCATCTAATAATTGTATGAATCAAGTCCAAAAGGCAGTTGAGTGTGTAAAGCCACATAAAACAACACAGAAATACGATAAATATGCCGAGTTCAGTGGCTAATCTGCAGGATTCAGCTGAGGTGACGTGACGGCGACCAACGAGACCAAGCTGTCACTCAAGTGGCCACTCCCTTAATTATACAAACTTAATATAAAGGAAACGGATGAGTTATAAAAAAATTCACCCCCTCACAGTTGTCATGAAGGGTAATATTATCTGTATTAACCAAAATCTTTTTTGTTCCAGGCTGTAAACACCTTTTTTCTGCTGTAAAGTTGGCCATTCTAACAGTGGGCTCAATTGAAATTTGCTCTGTTTTGGAGCCAGGAGCGGCCAGGACTAGCGGAATTTCGGATAAATTGCAGTTTTAGTTACTTCCGTATTGGCTTCCTGAGGGAGAGCGGGAGGCTGCCGCTTGGTTAAGGCATGCACTAATCCACTAATGTGAGTTTACAAGTCATGAGTTCATGTAGGTTACATTTAGCTTAAACTAAAATGTTAGGTAATACATTAACAAACATCGGCTTAGTTCCTTTATTATTCTGGGATCGCCACACCAGATAGAATCGCCAACTTATAGCATGTTTTACGCAGCGGATGCTCTTTTAGCTGCAACCCATAACTGGGAAAAAAAACATACTATTGTAATAACCACTAATTAATATAGCCTTTACTTAAACATGAACACATGCTGTAGTTAAAGTTACTTCATGATTAACACTTACCACATCATTAGATTATAATAAAATAATGTTCAAGTTAGTTTGCAAATTAGTATACTATTATTCATCATGTACTGTTACTGAAAAGATAGAGGTAACGTTGGTTTTATATTCGGATATTCAGACATTCTCCTTAATAGTATAATTTCAGAAAAGTATTATTTGCCAATTCTAATTAGGGAAATCATATATGCAGCAAATTAATATCAAAGTACAACATTGTTCAAAGTCAAATATACAGTGTTAATGTTGTTTTGAAGTCATACTTGCATGCTAATTCCAATCGAATATTTCAAGTAACATGGTAAACAATATAGGGACTTCTAAATGAACGAATGTGCGAATATAAAACCAACTTTACCTCTATACTGAAAAGTATTACCCCAATATGTACAACAAAAATGAGATTCAATTTGCTTATGTATTAGCATGGATTACAAAAACACAATAGATCTGGTATATATTTTGACCTACATTTGCAATAATTAAGATACTTTACTCATTAAAAGATCTAAGTAATTATGTTAAATGATTCACTTAAAATGCTATTTTTATTACGTAAGTTCATCATGTACTTAGTTGATACCAGGGTGCTAACGTTAGCGTTAGCAACAACTTGGTGCCGTTTTTTGTTTGCTTATTTAAAAACATAACTTACCTTATCGACTGCAGCCATTTCCTCTTCTGTTTCTCATCGCACGGAAATCGGTAGAATGACAACTTCTTCAATTGTTTTGACTCCGATCGGTTCAAACAACAAGGAACACAGCACTGCGGCATACTGAAAACACACGGACATTCAGCTAGCGCTCCAGACAGAGGCTTGGACCCGGAAACAGAATCGTGACGTAACGACTCCCCACGCCAACACGGGGAGGACATGCAATCTGTTGTTGTTTCTTTTTCCAAAAATGTTGTTCTTTTTGTCTCTTCAATTTCTTGTTAACATACTATGATTGTATATTCTCATTTTCGTATAATAATAATAAAAAAAATAAAAAAATAAAAAAATCTACCCAGAAAAAAAGGACATGCAAACTCCAGTCAATTACTTGAAGAACTTGGATTGATTTTGTCATACTCTGAATTCCTTAAAACATTTAAAGTTCCTGTAAAACCAAAAGACTCTGCTGTTATTTTTGATGCAATACCAAATAACGTATCACTGTTGCGTAATTCAATATGCAGTGTGGACCAACAGCCAAAGACAAGTGATGTTGTTTTATATATTGGTGATTTTAACATTGTTAAAGATAAATGTAGTAATAGATATATTAGAAATGTATTATAAAAGAATCAAATACCATCATCAACAGTCTTCTGGTCATCAAAATTTGGAAACATTGAGTAAAAAAAAAGTTTGGTTACTAACAAATACATTTTTTATAAGTAATAAAGTAAGACAGGTATCATTTAAAATTTTACACAGAATTTATCCTGTAAAATAATTATTTGAACGGTTTGGAATTGATAGAGAAAACTTTTGCGATTTTTGTGGTATTATTAAAGAATCTGTTTCTTATCTGTTTTTTAATGTTTATACTCAAGATTATTTTGGATTGATGTTTCTAACTTTATTTCAAGGACATTTGGTACACTAATACAAATTGGGTTATATGATGCCATATTTGCTTTTGCACAAGATAGAATTGATTCAAAAACATGTTCTCTTATACAACTAATAATATTACTCGGAAAATACCATAAACATGTCAAGAAATAGGCCAAAGCTAAACCAAATTGTGTTCATTTTATAAAGGAGATTAAACAATATGATACTACATTATGTAACATAAAAAACAAAAAAGCTAAAAAAAAACATACGAGGCATTATTTAAATTTCAATTGATTGAATAAGTTTTTATTATTATTATCTTACCTATTTATTTTTCTACCCTTGGCATGTTTATACTTTAAATAACTGAAATAATTTATTTCATTTTTTTGTTATTTAGTTTTATTATGTTCCTAACTGTTGTGAGATTTATTCTCTTGTACTATGTTTGTAAATATTACAATAAAAAAGGACATGCAAACTCCACACAGAATTGTCAACTGACCCAGCCAGTACTCATACCAGCAACCTGATGTGAGATGACAGTGCTAACCACTGAGTCACCATGATGCTCTCTCTAATAGATAAAATTAAAACCTTAGAAATTCCGTGTCCCCCAAAAAAGAATTACACTTACACGGGTGACATACGTACATCCTTGTCGACAAAAAGCAAAGGACCTATGAAAACCCCCTTAATGCGTCCCAATAGTGTCTTTGTGCTTCATGGTGAGGTTTAAAACTAGCCTCAGGTTTTAAATATGACTTTTAAATGTCGAATCTTACCTCTGTCCCCGCCGAGAGATCTGTTGATATTATAAGTTCCTGGTCCAATTTCAGACGTAGTGCTGCTTAGTGTCAGCTGTGTGAACCTCGGAGCTCGATCATACATGTTTATATTAATTATTTATAATTGTAAAAATGCTTTAATTAACTAATGTATCATCGTGAGAGCAGTGAAGCGGCACTTTTGTCCACTTCACACAAACTCCTGTATCTGGAGCGCGTCGCCGCGTTGCCTGGACGCCAATTACGAGTGATACTCATGAATATTAATTAGTAAATGTAGACGTTGCTTCCTACCTACACATCCCAAACATTTTTAACTTACCGAATATTCATGAGTTAACTCGTTGCCTGGAAACACTACTGACAAAACTGTGTAAGTATGTGTGTAAACTAAATTACTTTACACTTCTATGTTTACATTCACATTTGTATACAGTCTACGGTAAAACTAATGTAAAAAGAAAACGTTTAAAGTTAATACTTCATATCCAACTTCACTCAACACAGCAACAGGCATTTGTTCATTTTAAACAAATCAAGCAGCATTGTTTTTTTTGTTAAAATTATTAAAATAATAATACTTAAGTAGCCCATTGTTAGTATTATTTTTATATTTTAAGTAAACAAGTTAAAAAACAGACCAAATTTAAACTGAAAAAAACAGCTTAATTAATTAAAATCATTTATGTTAAACAGAACAATCAGTAAATTAATTTCATTGATAAATTGCAACTAACAAGTATTATCAAAGTCTTTTATGTGTATTCTTTAGTCTAAGTATATATGAAATTTAAATTATGACATACACACACTCACCGGCCACTTTATTAGGTACGCCTTACTAGTATCTGGTTGGATCTCCTTTTGCCTTCAGAACTGCCTTATTGCTTTGTGGCATACATTCAGTAAGGTACTGAAAATATTCCTCAGAGATTTTGCTCCATATTGACATGAGAGCTGCAGATTTGTGGGCTGCACATCCATGATGCCAATCTCCCGTTCCACCACATTCCAAAGGTGCTCTATTGAATTGAGATCTTGTGACTGCTGAGGCCTTTTGAGTACAGTGAACTCATTAGCCCCTTTCACACATACAGACCTTTCCGGAAAATTACCGGCAATTTTCCGGAAAGGTTGTATGTGTGAACAGGTCCTTACCGGTAAATTCGTTCTGGCTATTTTCCGGAAAGAGAAGTTGTAACATTACCGGCAATTTGCCGGAATGCTGCGCTGTGTGAACGCAGAAGGAAGATTGCCGTAATAAGCGCGTGCACGTCTAGAACGTGCTGACGTGAGACGTCTGCTTTAGCCAATCACAACAGTCAGACGCATTTACGTCCGCGCGGTTTGTGAGAATAAAAGCCTTTGAATATTTTTCCAGACGCATTTAGCTGCTAGAAGTTAGTCAGATCACGTTTATATGTTCTTCTTAATGCCAACTGTGCAAATAATCATCGATAAGATGCTTATGATAAGCCGTTGTTTGTTTACCTTCAAGCTTTGCGTGTGCCCATGAAACAGCCTGTGAGCGCCAGCACACACACATATTATGATCTCGACATGCGAAAGTGATCCTGCGAAAGTTGTTCACAATATTGATCATCAAAAGAGTTTGTAATTTAGTCAAATGTTTACAAATACAAGCGCAGCCGTTTAAAGCTCATTTGTGGTGAATGATGTCAGAATTTACCGGTATTTTGGAATGGATGTGTGAATGCTCTTTTCCGGAAAATTTCCGTAACGTCCTCGCCTGTGTGAACAGCGCTTTTTTGAATATACCGGTAAAGTCGTTCCGTAAATTTTCCGGATATTTACCGGTATCACTGTGTGAAAGGGGCTATTGTCATGTTCAAGAAACCAGGCTGAGATGATTCACGCTTTATGACATGGTGCGTTATCCTGCTGGAAGTGGCCATCAGAAGATGGGTACACTGTGTTCATAAAGGGATGGACATGGTCAGCAACAATACTCAGGTAGACTGTGGCGTTGACACGATGCTCAATTGGTACTAATGGACCCAAAATGTGCCAATAAAATATCCCCCACAACATTACACCACCACCACCAGCCTGAACCATTGATGCAAGGCAGGGTGGATCCATGCTTTCATGTTGTTGTTGCCAAGTTCTGACTCTACCATCTGAATGTCACAGCAGAAATTGAGACTCATCAGACCAGGCAACGTTTCTCCAATCTTCTATTATCCAGTTTTGGTGAGCCTGTGTGAATTGTAGCCTCAGTTTCCTGTTCTTAGCTGACAGGAGTGGCAACCGGTGTGGTCTTCTGCTGCTGTAGCCCATCTGCCTCAAGGTTGGACGTGTTGTGTGTTCAGAGATGCTCTTCTGCACACCTCAGTTGTATCGAGTGGTTATTTGAGTTACTGTTTCCTCTATATCAGCTGGAAGCAGTCTGGCCATTCTCCTCTGACCTCTGGTATCAACAAGGCATTTGCGCCCACAGAACTGCCGCTCACTGAATATTTTCTCTTTTTTGGACCATTCTCTATAAACCCTAGAGATGGTTGTGCGTGTAAATCCCAGTAGATCAGCAGTTTCTGAAATACTCAGACCAGCCCGTCTGGCACCAACAAACATGCCACGTTCAAAGTTACTTCATCTTTCTTCCCCATTCTGATGCTCGGTTTGAACTGCAGCAGATCGTCTTGACCATGTCTACATGCCTAAATGCATTGAGTTGCTGCCATGTAATTGGCTGATTATGAAATTTGCGCTAACAAGCAGTTGGACAGGTGTACCTAATATAGTATAGTATATGATTTAGTTGTATTGTCAGTAGCAGGTTTAACCACCACACAATTCACATTTAAAACAAACAAACAAACAACAGAAAAAAAATAAAATAAAAACAAAACCATACATGCTGTATTTCTTATTAAGTTGTATTTATTTGTCCTGATAATAATTGTCATTCGTTTCCTTCTGAAGTAAACAAGCTTCATGCATTAGTGTCATGTATACCAAGCAATTTTGTGTCTATTAAACGTCTAAACATAGATGGCATGACTAAAACAAGGCTACATTTGTGTTGTCCGAAAATCTAATAGATGTCCATGAAGAGCCCAGATTTAGACAAGCTAGCAAATAAGCAAATTAGACAAGAGTTCTTATGTGTAGTCATGTGTATTTGGGCTAGACATTCATTAGATGTTCGCATTTAACTTTGTTTTAGCTAAGCTGTGTTAGTTTAGATGTCTTTTAGACTTATTTTAAACACACACACACACACACACACACGCACGCACGCACGCACGCACGCACGCACGCACACACACACACACACACACACACACACACACACACACACACACACACACACACACTGCTTACTGGATTATTTCTTAGTATCTGGTATTCTAATGTTAAATGTGGTCAAAAATTCAGCAAATGTAACGCTGGACCACAAACTAAGTGTAACTGTTTGCAAATTTATATTTATATAACTCCTGAAAGCAGAATTAATAAGCAAATTTCAAAAATGGTTTGAAAATCTGGAACCTGAGCATTCAGAAAATTCTAAATATTGAGAAAGTCATCATTAAAAAGCAAATTGTGTTCTTAGCAATGTCTATTTGTAACCCCGCTGGTCCTATGCCACCCAACCCACTCCAAGCTGGTCCCGAACCGGCGACCTTTCACATGGGAGCTGGGTGCTCTTCCAAGGAGGTTATAGACCATGGCCTCTAGTATTTGTCGCTAGAGCACCATTAGAGGTCAGAGGAGTGAGGTTTACCTGCACAGCACCTACTAGCTGGCCTCCATTACACTCACCCCCTGAAGCCTAGTTCACACTACAGGATTTTAAACATCGGCAGATCGCTGTGCTGTTCACACTACATGACTTGATTTTGTGTCTTTTAATCGTTGTGGTGTTCACACTACGCGACACTACGTGAATGATCCACAAGAGGGGGGTCACACACTACATGATCTGACAACAACTCGTTCCCCAACTGCTCATTCAAGCTACCAACCAGAGTCAAAGAAAATTTGAGGGAGGAGTCGTAAGAACACTGAACACTATTGGCTGCTTGTGTGCTGATTAAATCACTGACAGCATTTCAGGCTTTCAAGGAAGCATTTAAAAACATGGTCAAATCAGCTAATGCATCAGCGGATTAATCGCTCATCTGCACGGTTTTTATTTTTTTATTTTTGTAATTTTATAACTCTTTGAAATAAAACTAACGAATCTGACCCCATGATGTTTTCTAAATATCAGTGTTTCTTTCTAAAAAAATTTTTTAATGATTATTATTAAAAAACATTAAAGAACTGAGCATTTCTAACTTTAATTACCATATTGGTCAAAACGACTGCATGCATGTCTGATACTCTTTGCTGTGACTTTAAATGTGTGTGCATATTTTTTGCCTAGAAACTTCCTGCTAACATAAAACTTTCTGATGGCAAAAACATCAATTTACTTCAGATATCTTTCAAAACAATTTGTGCCGTGAAACAGCTCCTGTTTGAAAGTAAAAATGAAAGCGAGTCCAAGACCTTTGCGTGTTCTAGTATCTTAACTACATATTTATAGGCTGTATTACCAAAAAAGATATTAATTTTAGGGTAATGGTGTCATTAAATATGATGCCAGACATTCAAAGCTTAATTTTAATATCTCAATAATAGCTTTGAATGTAAATATGTTGTGACAATATGACGTTTATATGAGAACAGTCAGAATTCTAATAGTTACAGAATTCTATTTTTAATTTTAATATATCCTACTCTCGTGTCTGTGTTAACGCAGAATGAAGCGAGTGCATCGATGCCCATTCTGACCAATCACAGATGTTTCTGTTGAGCTCCTGAGCACACAGGCATTCAGCTCATGCTGATATGCTCTCTCATTGGCTGCAGCTCGTCACTCCATCTGACCACACGTGGGGTTGAGTCGGCCGACTGCTCCGAAATATTCAGCATGCTAGATATTGGATTTCCGTCTGCGAGGTGTTGGAGACGCGTTAGCGAGCCTCGTTGATGCGTTATTCAGTAGTTCACACATCAAGACTGGCGAGCGCCGTGCACCCGCAGATTTCTTTCCGATCACAGCCCGATCCGTCGGCGAGCTCGTTAACTTCCAAATCAGGCTCAAATCAGGCTTAAAATCCTGTAGTGTGAACTAGGCTTTAACCTCACTCCCATCCGGGTCACGGCACCAATGTAACCCTGCTGGTCCTACGCCACCCAACCCGCTCCAAGCTGGTCTCGACCCGGCAACCTTCCACATGGAAGTCGGGTGTTCTACCAGGGAGGCTAAACACGATGGCCTCTAGAATCTGTCACTAGAGCACCTTTAGAGGTCAGAGGAGTGAGGTTTACCTGCACAGCACCTACTAGCTGGCCTCCATTACATATTACAAATAAAAAGTCTCATTTTAATATACTAAAAAAAGGAAATTATATCATACAGTAGAGCTCAACCACTCTCACTGGCAGAGCTGTGATAAACACGAAATTCTATTGGCTGATAATAAGAGAAGGGGAGCTACTCTAAGTCCCGCCCTTTGTTCATTTTCCAGAAATTATGTGAAACATTGAATAAAAAACACACATTTCAAAGGACTTCGCAGGACCTTTAAAGCAAGTAAACTTATTAAAAGTCTGTGTGAAATCAAAATTTAATTAAAAATGATCTTTACTCAATATTCTAATTATTATGGAGAGGGGTCTGAATGCAGACTCGGTGCAGACGCAATCTGAGATGTATTCAATGCTTTTTAATGCCCTCACCTAACCCCATCCCTAACCCTACCCCTCACAGTGACGTCACTAGTTCAAGTGCATTGGGTCTGACATTGCATTACTGAGCGATGTAATCTCAGGTTGCATCATAAAAGCTGCATCCAGATAGTATTGATTATTATGACGACATGAAATAAAAATCGATAATTTTGACTCAACATCAGACTGGTTTTATGATCCACAGCCACAAATTACAAAATCAGTCATCAAGAAGGTACTGGCTGATGACAAGGCATCAACGAACATACAGTAGGGAAGATAAGTATTGAACATGTCACCATTTTTCTCAGAAAACATATTTCTAAGGGTGCCGTTGACTTGAAATTGTTTGGTAACAACCAAAGAAATCTATATTTGCAAAACAAATCAAATTACTTTACAAATGAAGTAATGTGTGAAATGAAATGAAGCATGGAAAAAGTATTGAACACATGAAGATAGGGAGGTGTAGAAACGCAGTGAAAGCCCAGACAGCAGCTGAAATCTCTCAGTAGTTCTTCAGCAACCCTCTGCCCTTCCTTAGTGTAAATGAATATCAGCTGCTTCAGTTCAACAACTACATTAGCAGGAGGATAAAGATGAAACCAGGGTGGACGTTTCAGCAAGACCATGATCCAAAACACAGCCAAGGAAACCCTCAGAGGCTTTCAGAGACAAAAAGTCAAGCTGTAGAATGGCCCAGCCAATCGCCTGACCTGACCCTACTGAAAAAACAGCTTAATCCAGCCTAGGCTGGTTGGCTGGTTTTAGCTGGTCGACAAGGCTGGTTTTAGAGGGGTTTTGGCCTTTTCCAGGCTAGTTTCCAGCCATTTCCAGCCTGGTCTTAGTTGGTCAGGCTGGGAGATGACCAGCCAAAATTAGCTTGACCAGCTTAAACCAGGCTGGTCAAGCTGGTTTTAGCTGGATTTAGCTGGTCATTTTCCAGCCTGACCAGCTAAGACCAGGCTGGAAATGGTTGGAAACCTGCCTGGAAATGGCCAAAACCTCTCTAAAACCAGCCAACCAGCCTAGGCTGGTTTAAGCTGGATTTTTCAGCAGGGGAATCCAAAAGAAAATACAAAATAAAGGACAGATTTGATAGACGAGACCGACAGAACCATCAAGATTTTCACTCTGTTGAAGTCTGTGAAAAACTAAGCAATTCATGTGACTTTATTCTCCATGTGAGAGGTGTCAATAGGCTAAAATACATTTCAGTAGTCTAGTTTTTCAGTAGACATTTCATTGTTATTACACAACAATTTTTAAAAATTTTAAGCTTGTATTGTTTGGGTTTTTACCAAAATCTCGTCAATCAAATGTCAACAGCTCCTTTAGAAATCCAAGGAAATAACATGACGTTTTCAAGACTTATTTCCCCCGCTGTACATACAGTAGCTTGTACAGTACACAATGGCTAAACCGCAGTTCATCCGCGCCTCAGTGCGGCGCTACACTCAAAGATCAGCTGTTCACTAACCAGTGCGAGAATCCCCGAAGAACCGTAAACAAAGAAATCCAGTAGAACAGGGTCACGGAACCACAGCTGCCTCTGCTCAAAAAACATCAGCTGTAAGTCCAAATACATTTCTCCAAGTTTACGAATCGCATATTCGCTCAATCTACTCTTAAATACGGAAGCATCGTAACTCGTTAACTGACTGCGTGTCACTTTTGTTGGTCTGTGTGTGTCCCGCAGTGAAAGCAGGACACGTTGTTGGTCGAGCATGCCCAGTAACACAGCTCAGCTTCTGGAGTCAGACGACACCGAGCCGGACCTCCCGGTGCCGGTACACACCCTGAGCGGCTTACATCTGCGGGACGACGAGACTTTATCCGAATCATCCCATCTGGGGGTTCTGGGCGCGGTGCTGGAGCTCCAGCCTCTGTCCCAAAGTGGATCAGATGAAGAAAACAGCATCAATAACAACAGCAACACTATTATCTTTAGGCATGATTCTGATCTGGAGCAGCTGAGGGCCCGGGCCCTTGCTGGAATGGAGGCCCCGGGGCCGAATGGGCTCTTCCAGGATGGACTGGGCGAGTCGCAGGGCAGTGAGGTGAAGTTGGTTTACATTCTCACATCTGTTTGTTTTTTTTAACAGTGACAACTTGTTCTTTATATTGTTTACCGGTACTTTTTAATATTATGTTTTATTAATATTTGGAATTATTCACCCTCTTGAATTATTTTAGTTTCTAATAACTCATTTCAGCACATATTATTTGACTGGACATTTTTCAAGATACTACACTAGTAATCAGCTTAAAGTGTAATTTAAAGGCTTAATTAGGTTAAAGTTAGGGTGATTAGTATTACAAGTAATTGTATAACAGTGGTTTGTTCTGTAGACAGTCCAAAAAATATTGCTTAAGGAAGCTCATAATATTGAATAGGGCTGTACGCCATCGGAAAAAATAACACTTTAACCACAATGGTAACACTTTATAATAACTACATAATATGAATCGTTTACTAAGCATTAGCATCTAGTGAATTCGTTATCTGTTAAGCATTAACTCTACATTTGTAAGCAGTTTATAACTGCAGCTACAAATGCTGTATTCTTGACTTTTAAGCGCCCGTATAATGTATTTAATAATTGTATTTTCATACTCTGTTAATGATTTATTTTTCATTACTAAATTAAGTATCGCATTATTTACAAACCAGTTGTATTTGAGTAGTTGAGGGATTTTAGGATCATTCAGAATGAGTTAGTAAATGATTAATAAACTATTGAAATCAACGTTTATATGTCTTATTATTCGGGCATACACTAATAGTCAACTAATATGTTAATAAATGCTTTATTAACTCAACTTTATGCAGTTTTGTGAACTAGGATTATTTATGCTTCATAAATCCCTTATAAATGACTATTAAAGGCTCAGAATCAAATTAACTATTCATCTTTGCAAATTTTTCTGAAAAATGAAATTAATGTAAAGTTTAACCATTGCCAAATAACAGGAGTGTAGAAATACGAAATAAAACTAGATAAAACAACAACAATATAATAATTTAACTATATAATAAGATGCAATGTTTAAACTCTACACTGATTTTATTTTAGATAAGGTTGCAAAGATTTATTTTTAATGTGAAGTACAGTTTCATTTGTGTATGTTAAAATGAAGAGAAATGCATAATGTCATTCTTTCTGTTTAGAATTTATCTGAGCCTTTATTTGTCATTTATAAGGGATTTAAAAAGCATGAGTAGTCCTCACTTTAGATTAGGTGAGAAAACTAGATGAAGTTGAGTTAATAAAGCATTCATTAACATATATAGTAACCATTAATATATGCCTGAATAATAAGACATATAAACGTTGATTTTAATAGTTTATTAATCATTTACTAACTCATTCTGAATGATCCTAAAAACCCTCAACCACTCTTAAATACAAATGGTTTGTAAATAATGCGATACTTAGTTAATTAATTATTATTCATTACTAAATTAAGTATGAAAATACAATTATTAAGCACATTTTACATGTTTGTAATACAAGATTACAGCATTGGTAGCTGCAGTTATAAACTGCTTACTAACGCTTATTATTGTAGAGTGAATCCTTAACAGATAATGAGTTCACTATTTGCTTATGCTTAATAAATGATTTATAGTGTGTAGTTATTATAAAGTGTTACCATAAAATCTGATATTGCGATATTTTATTTTTCTGTTTATTGCGATATGAATGCAGTTTCACAAGATAATAGCTTTAATGGCTCCATTTGATGTTTTTCTGTGGAGTCTGACAGTATTCAGGTTCAGAAATTAAACAATCACAATGCAATTAGTGGTGCAACGTATCACAAATCTCATGGTTCGGATCACATGGGGGGTTTTTTAAGACACGGATGGGACTGTTTTTCAGATCAGCCATAAATAGGGAAGAGACAGATTTCTATTTATTACAAAAACATATAACAAATTAAAAATAAAAGGAAGAAATAATCAGCTGAATAAAAATAAATGGTAAAATATTCAGTACTGTGAAAAATTCACTACTACGGTTGCTAATAACTCTAAATCTATAAATCTAACATCATAATTTGCACATCCATATTTATTTTTAGTCTCATCTTCAATAAATGATTCAGTGATTCACTCATAAAACTTCATGTTTAATTGCTAGAAGAATTATTCAGTGGCATGTTTTTAATGGCTGGTTGTCGCCACCTTTTGGTTAAATAATGTAAATGCTACTTTTGTAACAGCAAATTGTAACTTTTGTTTTGAGCACATGATGGTGATTGTAATCTGTAACATAAACATCAGTGGTTATATCTAAACTATAAACTGTTCTCCCAGTACTTCTGTGTTATTTGACTGTTTGTGACTTCATAACTAACCCAAAACACTAAAGACTGAATCTCTTTCTTGGTTTTTGTGTTTTTCAAACACAGATTTGAATGCAGCGATTCGAAAGATTAATAAACATATGCAAATCACCATCATTTATAATTTATGTTGCGTGGGTGTTGAGATCCTGATGTTTTAATGATTAGTCGCGCAGCTCACACTGAATGCATTAATGCGGTTTAAAAAGTAGTGACAGAAAACAAGATTAATAACCCACAAATTAATTACCAACACCTTCTAAGAAACCCACCACATCCACAACTTCTTCCATCACCATTATGTTTTAGGAAAGCCTAAATGCTTTCATAGATGTGATTTGAAGGATGTGATTTAGTTTAGTGATCTAATTTAGTATTCATCTACAAGTTAAAAAAATATTATTAATTCACAGGTCAAATGTGTTCTGAACCTTGGGTTGTGATCTGTGAGATTCACAGATCAACCATGATCCATTACACCCTAGCAAATATGCTCTTCTTGGTCTCCTTTTTAGTTGTATTATCTAAAAAATTTAAGATCAAGTAAAAAATATTGTTTTGTTTTCAACTTCAGAAGAAATAAGGCAAAATTAGGAGCTCAACTATCTGCCAGTGGGATCTTAATCTTGTTTTTGCTTTGAAATAAATGTCGATTTTTGGACTAGAAACAAAAGAAAAATCAAAGTAAGAATAATTTAGTTTTATTATGTTATTAATTATTGTGGCATTAAAAAAAATAGTTATGTTATTAATGAGAAGGAATCTGAATGTGCGAATATAAAAGCAGCTCTACCTCTATTCTCAGGGCTACCAGGGGAGGATGATGATGGCCATGATGATGATGCAGGAGGAAGAGAGGTGTGCGCTTAATACCAGGAGGAAGAGTGTGAACACTACTGAGTGTGTGATGGTGCCCACATCTGAGCACGTGGCGGAAATAGTTGGCAGGCAGGGTGGGTTTGTTTGATCATTAATGTGTCATGTTTGATATTCTCATATTGTGACTCATCTTACTTTTCAGACACGGAAGGACTCGACAATTAGTTTGTTTTTCTGCTGGGTCAGCTGGATTAGTGATTCATGTTTGTACCAGCCCTGGGTTATATTTTATTGCATTGTTATATATTTCTTTATTTTCTTTTTTAGGTGAGGCCCATGAAAATATCAATAGGACTAGTACAAATATACATAGTATTGTTAATCTCATTTATGTAAAATAACATTGTAATGTGCGCACAATAAACATTTAATTATTAGTTTTTAGTTTACGGAAGAATTATTTAAAAAAAAAAACAATAGGGCAAGTACAAATATACATATACACTCACCGGCCACTTTATTGGGTACACTTTACTAGCACCAGGTTGGGCCCCCTTTTGCCTTAAGGACTGCCTTAATCCTTTGTGGCGTAGATTTAACAAGGTACTGATAATATTCCTCAGAGATTTTGCTCCACATTGACATAATAGCAGTTGTCGGCTGCTCATCCATGATGCGAATCTCCCGTTCCACCACATCCCAAAGGTGCTCTATTGGATTGAAATCTGGTGAATGTGGAGGCCATTTGAGTACAGTGAACATGTTGAAAAACTGAGAAATGAGAAACTCATTGTCATGTTCCAAAAAACAGTCTGAGATGATCTGCGCTTTATTACATGGTGTGTTATCCTGCTGGAAGTAGCCATCAGAAGATGGGTACACTAAGGTCATAAAGAGGGTTGGACATGGTCTGCAACAGTACTCAGGTGGGCTGTGGTGTCGACACGATGCTCAATTGGTACTAATGGCCTTAAAGTGTGACAAGAAAATCCCCCATACCATTACACCACCAGCCTGAACAGTTACATACAAGGCATGTTGTTGACGCCAAATTCTGACCCGACCATCTGATTGTCGCAGCAGAAATCGAGACTCATCAGACCAGGCAACGTTTCTCCAATCTTCTATTGTCCAGTTTTGGTGAGCCTGTGGGAATTGTAGCCTCAGTTTCCTGTTCTTAGCTGACAGGAGTGGCACCCGGTGTGGTCCTCTGCTCCTGTAGCCCATCTGCCTCAAGGTTGGACGTGTTGTGTGTTCAGTGATGCTCTTCTGCAGACCTCAGTGGTAACGAGTGCTTATCTGAGTTACCGTTGCCTTTATATCAGCTGGAAGCAGTCTGGCCATTCTCCTTTAACCTCAGGCATCAACAAGGCATTTGTGCCCACAGAACTGCCGCTCACTTGATATTTTCTCTTATTCTGACTATTCTCTTTAAACCCTAGAGATGGTTGTACGTGAACATCCCAGTAAATCTGCAGTTTCTGAAATACAGCCCGTCTGGCACCAACAACCATGCCACATTCAAAGTCATTTAAATCATCTTTTTTCCCCATTCTGATGCAGCAGATCGTCTTGACCACATGCCTAAATGCATTGCTGCCATGTGATTGGCTGATTAGAAATTTGCGTTACTGAGCAGTTGGACAGGCGTGCCTAATAAAGTGGCCAGTAAGTAAAAAAAAACAAAAAAAGGTAAATGCTAATAACAAATAGTAATTTAATATTTTTAAAATAAGCAAATCTTCTGTTTTACAGTATATGATCTTGTGGACCTTGTTGAATTGCATTTATGTACACTATAGCAATGGTCTCAAACTCAATTCCTGGAGGGCTGCAGCTCTGCATAGTTTAGCTCCAACTCACACCTGCTTAATTGTCTCTAGCAGTCTTGAACACCTCGATTAGTTTGATCTGCAGTGTTTGATCAGGGTTGGAGCAAAACTGTGCAGAGCTGCGGCCCTCCAGGAATTGAGTTTGATGGGCAATGGGCAGGGTTTGAATAAAAATGGGAGTTGCCATTTGGGCACGCGCTTCTGACCGAGTACAAACAAACACACACGCAGGAGAGACAGTGTGTTTAATGACGGTGGGATGTTTGATACCGCACGTCGTATAAGCCTCTGCATTTCTCTGTAACTCAGATTTAGACTATCCTGTCACAAAATGCGGCGAAAATTCAACACGACGTTCGGCAAAAGTTTGCTTACAGTGTTCACTTGTTTACACTCAGAGAGCAGCATTTACAGTGGATCTTTTAATATTTTAGTGATATTAACGTACTGTAAACTAAGTAACTTAGAAATCATTTAGACTAAGGTCTGTCTTTAAACACTGAAAGAGTACAGCTGACCGTACGAACTATAACTTTGCCATCTGAATGAACAAAGAAAGGACACGAGCCGCAAATCCGGATCTCACCATTGATGAGAAATGCTCTCGAGTAAAAAATGTTCCAAACAAACGCATTTCTGCCGTGCGTTGTGTCTACGGGTCCACGCGTGAGTCTAGCAGTGCTCTCATAGAGAGAAAATGAAAACAAAACCTTCACATTACCAAAGCAACACTGGCGACCCATATCTCCAAACAATTCTTATTCTTTTCCCACAACTTTTGGCATCACAACGTGTGTCGTCTCTCTGCCGCCTGAACACTGTTTCAGGTACAGTCTAAGAAAGCTAGCATGCATATTAAAGAAGTTGCAGCGCATTCATAATGGAGTGCGTTGATTGGATTGAACCAAGCCATACTCATGAATGAATGCAACGCACTCAGAGACATTATACGGGACACCTTGGTACAGACGTCCAGTCCTAACGCTGGAATACATGCCAAGATGTCATGGCTGTGACGCAGCTTCGTTTCAAACCGGTACGAAGTACGAATTTGCTCGAAATAACGCAAAAACAACCAATTTTAACTTTTTAGTGAAATATAGGTGTCCTAATAGTGTTTTTAGCAGTGTGGGACACATATACAACTGTCAACAGCTCAAAAAATGTGTTTTGGTGTTTCGTGACCCTTTAAAAGCACATTTCAATCTAAACGTTGACATTTTATTTTGTTTGTTTTTTTTACATATAAGCACAGCAGTGTTCATGTTCAAACTTTATAAGGTTTAAAGTGGCCGATAATAATAAATATACTTTATCATAGTAATTAATCTTCCACGTTTTTAAACTGTGCAGAGCTGTAGCTGCTTAATTAGGCCTATTACGCTACTGTTATTCACTACTGGTCATGTGGTGGTACTTGGAGGGACAATTTGTTTCTGAGGTGGTACTTGAAGAAAAGTTTGAGAACTACTGCATTACAGGGGTATATTCACCACATAATAGGCAAGCGATTAGAGAATAATTTAATCAAAGTTGAAGCTAGGTTAGCCTAGCCGCCTCATAAGCTAACCATTCAACAGCTAAGTTCATGCACAGCCGGAAAGGTGACATTTAAAAGTAATCTAATAATAACAAATTAAACCGTGATTTCTCCTTTTAGCCTAAAAGCCTGATAGATTAATGTTGTGTAATGAAATATAGAGATACTAGCCTACGAGGAAACAAGCATGGACAGTGCTTCTCCATCATTAGCCCCTTTCACACAGTGATACCGGTAAATATATGGAAAATTTCAGGAACGACTTTACCGGTAAATTCAAAAAAGCGCTGTTCACACAGGTGAGGACGTTACGGAATTTTTCCGGAAAAGAGCATTCACACATCCATTCAAAAATACAGGTCAATTCTGACATCATTAACCAGAAATGAGCTCTAAACGGCTGCGCTTGTTTTTGTAAACATTTGACTACATCACGAACTCTGTGGATGGATCAGTATTGTGAACAACTTCGATGAAAACATATAGAGAAACACTTTTGCATGTCGAGATGTACATGATATGTCTGTGCTGGCGCTCACCCGCTGTTTCATGGGCACACACAAAGCTTGAAGGTAAACAAACAACGGCTTATTATAAGCATCTTATCGATAATTATTTAGACGGTTGGCATTAAGATGAACATATAAACGTTATCTGACCAATTTCTAGCAGCTAAATGTGTCTGGAAAAATATTCAAAGGCTTTTATTCTCATAAACCGTGCGGAGGTGAACTGTTCTGATTGGCTAAAGCAGAAGTGTCACGTCAGCACGTTCTAAACGTGCACGCGCTTGTTCCGGCAATCTTCCTTCTGCGTTCACTCAGCGCAGCATTCCGGCAAATTACCGTAATGTTACAACTTCTCTTTCCGGAAAATAGCCAGAACGAATTTATTGTTTTTTTTTTTTTTTTTTTTTTTCAAAAAGGGCCTGATCACACATAAAGGTGTGTATGTGTGAAAGGGGCTATTCATTCATTCACAGAATGAACAGCCAGAAAGAGGAAATTGATGAATTTGTGCCAAATATTAGCATAATTGACCCATAACACTGTACAGTATCTATAACTATAAGTATGTTTGTGTGTTCTTTGTACAGTTTCTATTCTAGTTTTCAGTGGAAATAAATAAATAAATTGAAATGCAAATCAAAGTATAAATAGCAGACGAGAACAAATAGATTTTCCCTACCAGCAAATGTTAATTCAACACCAATACCAAAATCAGACACTAACCCGGTATAACATCGTCACCAATGACTAATCTCTAAACAACAGACAAAACATTTGTGAATTGTAGCTCTGACATGGGCATGAGGGTTATAAATGACTGAAAAACAGTTGCGGTGAAGAACTGTATATTGATCGCAAGTGCTCAGTTTGATCACATCTCGGTTTTGTTCTGTTGACATGTAATTTCAAATCTTCGTAGCTTGAAACAGATGGAAAAACGATCGCTATTAGTTTGTCTACGATGGCGAGGGCTTAAACGAAGCAGTGCTCATAATATCGAGTGAAAAAAAAAAGAAAAAGACAGCTGGGAAACATTACCTGCTTTGTATTCTTGTGGGAAACACAGTTCAGATCTATTTAGGGTATGAGGTGTGTGAGTTATTGCCATCTATCATGTGTCAGGAGTATCAAAACTAACTTAACTCCGCTCTTTTAGCGCCCCTCACAGAGCTTGATCCACGCTGGCATTTCTCCCCTAGGGTTTTCCATCACCCTGCCCAATCTTTTAGGATAGAGGGTATCAGATTTGCACAATCCATATGCAAAACGCTTTGACGTGTTTCCCTCGCTCGAAAGCTTGACAGGCCTCCTGCGCGTAGCTACGGTTGCTAAGCCATGATTGGTGTGTGGAGGTTTTCGGGTGTGGCTTAGCAAAGTTTCAATTGCTCATTTTTAGATGAACTAACCCTTTAAGCCAGCAATGTGTTGACTTGTGTTTGTATTTCTACTCTCGTCAGGTTGCAAAATCAAGGCTCTAAGAGCCAAGACCAACACTTACATTAAAACACCCGTGAGAGGAGAAGAACCGGTGTTCGTGGTGACCGGCCGTAAGGAGGACGTAGTCATGGCCAAGCGTGAGATTCTGTCAGCGGCTGAGCACTTTTCCCTCATCCGGGCGACTCGAAACAAAGCAGCGCCAAATGTGGGCCACAACAGCGTTCCCTGCCATCCAGGACAGACCACCATCCAGGTCCGGGTGCCGTATCGAATGGTCGGCCTTGTGGTTGGACCCAAAGGAGCGACTATCAAAAGGATCCAGCAGCAAACCCACACCTACATCGTGACGCCGAGCCGTGATAAAGAGCCTGTGTTCGAGGTGACCGGGATGCCGGAGAATGTGGATCGAGCTCGGGAGGAAATCGAAGCTCATATTGCCATGCGCACCGCCGGGAGCGTGGAAACCAATGTAGATGATGACGACTTCCACTATAACGGCACCGACGTCGGATTTGAGTCGGGAAGCAGTGGCGCTTGGCTTTTCTCTGGAGGCATTTCCAAATTCGCCAACGGGAGCTTCAATAGCAATGCTGCAGGATATCGAAACGATAGCTCCAGCTCACTCGGAAGCAACTCCAGTGAGTCCTACTTTAGTGGGAAGGGCAGCGGGGTGGCGGATCTCAGTCCTGGAAGCACCGGTGGAACATTCTGGTTTGGCGATACCCAGCTGCCGTTGGGATCTGAAGATTCTTTGGGATACGACGGGTTGATGATGACCGCTCCGTCTACCAATGCGCAGCCAGCATTGTGGAGCACTTTTGAGCGCGGAGGTGCGAGTTTGCCAACTACACCGAGGCTTTCTCCATCCCGTCTGTCGCCGTCTTTTCCCGAGGCACTGGATCATCCGCTGGTTCGGCTGGTGCAGGAGAATTCCCAGAGCCTTCCGGCGTTTGGTCCTGCCTTTTCCCCATCAAGCGCAGACAGCACAGGCTCTAGTTCTCCGCCGGATGTGCACAACTACACCAAACATAGTCAAATTCCTGCGTGCGTACGCTGTGGAGAAAAAGTGCCGGCGCTTGTTTTGGGAGGGCAAAACCGCATCTGTTTGGAGTGTTCCAACTCCATCCTGCAAAGCGAGTAGAGAAGCAAATATATGGGATCATGAGGAGCAAACTGATTTGTTTTTTTTACATTCAAATACTTCCTTCTTTATATTACGTTTTAAGTAACTGAGAAATGCAGGTTTTCTGGTCAATAATCGCCATTGATTTCCCTGTTTATGTTTGGCTGCTTGTGGCAAGCAGTGCTGGAGTTTAGCAGTGCTAAATAGCCATCACCTACATGTGTTTTGTTTTGTTTCTCAGTTTAAATTCAAGGTATCGACTCTGTGTTTACATTTTCATGTGCCTGATTCCATGCTGGTGATGGACTGGCGTTGTTGCTGCAAAAGCATCTGTGGCCTTGAGTTTCCGTTTCGCAACACTAGAGTCGAGAAGCATGCGATCATACCAGAGCCGTCCTGACCCTCAGCTCATCACTCTGATGCCTGCACACACTCAATATATATTTATGCGCTACCAAATTAAGGACCGCAGAATGAACAGATCTTCAATTGGACGTGTTGAATTACATGTAAATAGACACTTTAAACGAGAGTTCTGCTAGCGTTTCAGAAATAAAACCAAATTTTGCATTCAGGTCGTTCGATAGAGATCCCTCCGTCCACATTAAAGGAACGAAATAATAATATGAATAAAACTAGCCCGGCACATGACATGAGAAAAATGCATCTACGGCTCATTAATCTTAAATTAAATCATTTTGCTAATTTTCTCACTCGTTTTTATTCAAATCGTAGTCACAAAGTTGTTAAAATAATACTTTTTAATATTAGCACAGCTCTCAGGTAGAGTTAAACAGTTGACATTCACCATTTTTGAATACACTCAGCCGACCTCCAGGTCTGGAACACTTATAGCTTAGCGTAAATTGAATTGAATTAGACCATTACGCCCCATTTACACAGGGCGTCAGCGTCAACACTTCACATTCCATCTGAATGTGTGACGTCAGGTGTTGCCGACCTGCATTGTGAATCTGTCGGTGCCGCATCAGAAGCGTTGCTTCCTGCAGAAGTTGGGACTAGCTTAACTTTTCAAGCGCTGACAGAAGCGTCAGCCAATCAGATCGCTGTATGCAAAGACACCAGCTAGACAGTGGCCTATTGCTGACTGAATTTCATTGGCTGACGCTACTATGACGATCGCTTCAGCCCCAACTTCAGTCACGCCTTCAGTCAAGCGTTGACGCTGAAGCCCCGTGTGAATGGAGCGTTAGCATCTCACACAAAAATGATTTTCGATAATTTTCCTATAATGCTGAAGAATGCATTTATCATGCGCACCAATTAAGATTTAATTATCTCGTTTTAGGTATTGGTAGACGCTATTTACTCACTCATTTGAGTTCAATTGTAATTAAAGAAACACTCCTTTTTTTTTTTTGCAAACAGACTCAAACAATTGACCATATTTGAACCATTTCAGCCAATATCTGGGCCTGGCAGGTGCACTTTTAGCATAGCTCAGCATAAATCATTGAATCGGATTAAGGCTGATTCATACTTCTGCATCCAGTGATCGCCGTGACCCACATCGCATGCCTTGCGCGTAGCTGTGCATTTATTCTTCTGCGTGCGGTTTGTGTTGCTCTGTTATAACACTTCTGAAATGCTAGCTGGCAGTAGGTTATGTTCCACTACGTCGAGTTTCTTCGTGGGTATTTTGTTTTTTCTGAACGCTACAAGTGCAGACGTGCAACAACTTTAATCATGAGGTAAACACAAAACAAAACAAACACTTGTAAACACTCGCTCCATCAGGCTCGCGGCTCTCAGCTTTGCCCACGCTCGTCACAGCTACCAAGCTGACCAATTACAGAGCTTCCGCTACGATTCGTTGCGATGTGTAGTTACATTTACACCCTGGCGAGGGATATGCGACCGTGCATACGTGTGCACTTGACGCAGTATAAAACTTGACTAAGTATAAATCAGCCTTTAGACCAGGGGTCACCAATCCTGGTCCTGGAGGGCCGGTGTCCCTGCAGGGTTTAGTTCCAACTTGCCTCAACACACCTGCCTGGATGTATTAAGTATACCAAGTAAGAGCTTGATTAGCTTGTTTAGGTGTGTTTGATTAGGGTTGGAGCTAAAGTCTGCAGGACACCGGCCCTCCAGGAACAAGTTTGGTGACCCCTGCTTTAGACCATTAGCCTCTTGTTTAAAAACTGAGTTTTGATTATTTTCCTAAGCTAAAAGTGCCGTCGCCAGACCCAGAAACAGGCTGAATGGATTCAAAAATGGTCAAACTCAACTCAAATGAGCCTGTTTTCATAAAAATATGGAGTTCATTTAACACATGTCAATAAATTGTAGCCATAATTAGCTTTTTTACTTATTTTAGTACAATTGTGGCCGTGAATGAGGAATTGAATAACTATTATATTTTTAATGAATCCTAACCACATTTTGCTCAATACTTTTATTCCAGTTGCTATTTTTTTGTGGCAACATGCTCAGAGTTAAACGGTTGGTATTCACCATTTTTGAATACACTCGGCCGATCTCCAGCTCTGGTGGGAGCACTTTTTGCCTAGCTTAACGTAAATTAAATCAAGTTAGACCATTCGCATCTCACACACAAATTATTTTCAATAATTTTCCTATAATGCTAAAAGTATACATTTATCATGCCCACCAATTAAGAATTAGTTTTCTCCTTTTATAATAAATAGTAATATATAGTAAATAGTAAACATCTTTTACTCATCAATCGTAGTCGCTAATAAACCATTTGTTAAAGGAACACTCCACTTTTTTTCTTGGAAACAGGCTCAATCTATAACTCCACTACAGCTAAACAATTGAGTTTTACCATTTTTTAACCCCTTCAGCCGATCTTTGGGTCTGGCGGAAACACTTTTAGCTTAGCTTAACATAAATCATTGAAATAGATTAGACCATTAGCATCTTGTTTAAAAATTGGGTTTTGATTACTTTCCTTAGCTAAAAGTGTCATCGCCAGACCTGTAGATGGGCTAAATGGTTTCAAGAATGGTCAAACTCAACTTCAAAAAAAATCTTGAGTTGATTTAATGCATTTTAATAAATTGTAGCCATAATTAGCTTTTTTTACTTATTTGAGTACAATTGTGGCCATGAATGAAGAATTCAATTTGTTTTATTAAATAATGAGTGTGATCCATTATATTTTTTAATAGATCCTAACCATAATTTGCTCGCTCCCTTTAATCCAATTGCTATTTGTGGGGGGATTAGGCTCATTTTCTGCAATAGTCAAACGGTTAATTTTCATCATTTTTAAATATACCCAGCCCATCTCCAGATTTTCTCGTTTGAGTAAATAGTAAAAATCGTTTACTTGTCAATCGTAGTCACTAATAAAACATTTGTTAAAGGAACACTCCTCTTTTTTCTTGGAAACAGGCTCAATCTATAACTCCACTACAGCTAAACAATTGAGTTTTACCATTTTTGAACCCCTTCACCCGATCTTTGGGTCACTTTTAGCTTAGCTTAGCACAAATCATTGAAATAGATTAGACCATTAGCATCTTGTTTAAAAATTGGGTTTTGATTACTTTCCTTAGCTAAAAGTGCCATCGCCAGACCTGTAGATGGGCTAGATGGTTTCAAGAATGGTCAAACTCAACTTCAAAAAAAATCTTGAGTTGATTTAATGCATTTTAATAAATTGTAGCCATAGTTAGCTTTTTTTAACTTATTTGAGTACAATTGTGGCCATGAATGAAGAATTCAATTTGTTTTATTAAATAATGAGTGTGATCCATTATATTTTTTAATAGATCCTAACCACATTTTGCTCACTCCCTTTAATCCAATTGCTATTTGTGGGGGGATTAGGCTCATTTTCTGCAATAGTCAAACGGTTAATTTTCATCATTTTTAAATATACCCAGCCCATCTCCAGATTTTCTCGTTTGAGTAAATAGTAAAAATCGTTTACTCGTCAATCGTAGTCACTAATAAACCATTTGTTAAAGGAACACTCCTCTCAATCTATAACTCCACTACAGCTAAACAATTGAGTTTTACCATTTTTGAACCCCTTCAGCCGATCTCTTGGGTCTGGCGGAAACACTTTTAGTTTAGCTTAGCACAAATCATTGAATCGGATTAGACCATTAGCATCTTGTTTAAAAATTGAGTTCTGATTATTTTCCTAAGCTAAAAGTGCTGTCGCCAGATGCAGAGATATGCTGAATGGATTCAAAAATGGTCAAACTCAACTCAAATGAGCCCATTTTTACAAAAAATATGAAGTTCATTAATTAATTTAACACATTTTAACAATATGTAGCTTTTTTTTTACTTATTAGTACAATTGTGGCCGTGAATTAAGAATTTTATTTGTTTTATTAAATCATGAGTGTGATCCATTATATATATTGCCATTATATTATATATATCCATTATATATAAATCCTAACCACATTGTGCTTAATCCAGTTGCTAATTGTACTCGTTTTACTTAAACTGTGGCCACAAATTAAGAATTCATTCCTGTGATCTCATTCGATTCCTGATTTTCTTTAATCACGGCTGCGTTTACTTCATTGTAGCTTGTTTGTTTGTTGACAAAAACAAGGGAAGGAATTATTTTAACCTGTCCCCATTATATGTTCACGACTCCTCTCATTGCCTTAACTAAACAGGTCCTGCCAGGCCAGAAAAGCAAGTTATATCTGATCACTTCTGACCTGAGAGGAGCAATCCACGGCCTGATATTTATATATAATAATGATCTCAAAGTGCAGGTTGACACGGCTAACGGCGCCTCTCTTTTTCACAATCACCACTAAACTCAGAGAAACCAAGGCATGACATCCATAACGCTCAAGATTTACCGTGACTCTTTTCCTTTTTTTTTTTTTTTTTACAATTTTGTAGTATTTCTGTAGTTTATATTTCATATTCAAATATATATATATATATATATATAATGATTATATATAAGATAATCTGGCGATAGTCAGATGTAAGTATTAGCTTGTAGAGTATTGCCGTTAGGTACTATAGAGCAGGAAAGAGCACACCTGCATGTTTTATTATCTAACGATTCCTAAAACGCAACAGACAAAAAAAGCCAAGGATCCAATATATTTACGCTGCATTACGTCTGCATAAATACTACGCTATGAACAAAATAAAAGTCCTAGGAGTTTTGTTTATCGGAGGGATTTTTAGCATCACACTGCAACGATGTTTCTGTCTTTGATAATTTGACTCTTCTTTTATTATGTATATACATATATGCAGGGACATGAAGGCATATAAGTTGTATTCTTAAAAGTTTCAAATATATTTTATGATAAATGGCCTTACTGTCCTGTGGCCAAAGCACTGATATTATATATTTGCTGTAAAAAAAGAATTAAGATTTTTATTTTTCTGATATTAAAAGTTCCTTAATAAATTGTTTCATTTAAAACTCATTGCTTCGAGTCTGACTGTGAGTGTGCGTGTCTGTGATTATGTGTTGTTCATCCATATCTTTATGGGCTCCAAACTCAGGGTTGCCAGAAATAGCTGACAGAACCCACCTAAACGCACAAAAAATCCGCCCAATATATTAAGATTATTTCATTTCATTTTCTTGTCGGCTTTGTCCCTTTATTAATCCGGGGTCGCCACAGCTGAATGAACCGTCAACTTATCCAGCAAGTTTTTATGCAGCGGACGCCCTTCCAGCCACAACCCATCTCTGGGAAACATCCACACACACACACACACACTCATACACTACGGACAATTTAGCCTACCCAATTCACCTGTACCGCATGTTTTTGGACTGTAGGGGAAAGCGAAGCACCCTAAACGAGAATGCATGGAGAACATGCAAACTCCCCACAGAAACACCAACTGAGCCGAGGCTTGATCCAGCGACCCTCTTGCTGTGAGGCGACAGCACTACCTACTGCGCCAATACTTCTCCCATATTAGATTATTATTTTATTTATTTAAATCAGTATTAACCTAGTTACTTTAACCCTGTGTGTGTGTGTGTGTGATTTGAGCTTTACCTTTAACTATGTTCATTATGGGCTCCAAACTCAGTGTTGCCAGATAGAGCTGACTTTTTCCAGCTCAAAAGCTGTCCAAAACCCACCCAATATATTAGATTAATATTTTATTTTATTGATTTAAATCAAGATTAACCTAGTTACTTTAACCCTGTGTGTGTGAGAGAGAGAGATTTGAGCTTTTCCTTCAACTATGTTCCATATCCTTATGGGCTCCAAACTCAGGGTTGCCAGATATAGCTGACTTTTTCCAGCCAAAAACTGGTCCAAAAACCACCCAATATATTAGATTAATATTTTATTTATTTAAATCAAAATTAACCTAGTTACTTTGTGTGTGTGTGTGTGTGTGTGTGTGTGTCAGATATAGCTGACTTTTTCCAGCTCAAAAGCTGTCCAAAACCCACCCAAACGCACGAAAAACCACCCAATATATTAGATTAATATTTTATTTATGTAAATTAAAATAAACCTAGTTACTTTAACTGTGTGTGTGTGTTTGTGCTTTACCTTCAAACTGTGTTCATTTCATATCTTAATAGATTCCAAACTCAGTGTTGCCAGATATAGCTGACTTTTTCCAGCTCAAAGGCTGTCCAAAACCCACTCAAACGCACAAAAATCTGCCAAATATATTAGATTAATATTGTATTTTATTTATTTAAATCAAGATTAACCTAGTTACTTTAATCCTGTGTGTGTGTGTGATTTGAGCTTTAACTTCAATTATGTTTATTCCATATCCTTATGGGCTCCAAACTCAGTGTTGCCAGATATAGCTGACTTTTTCCAGCTCAAAAGCTGTCCAACACCCACCCAATATACTCAATGAATATTTTAATTTATTTTAAATCGAAATAAACCTAGTAACGTTAATCGTCATTATTTTTAAACATACAGCAAACAACACCAGTTTTCACAGAACCACAACATGACCGGATCACATCGAAACATTGCCCCCCTCTCACCCACACACTGCACTTGTAACGTAATGTAATGTGTATTTATATAGTGCATTTATCATGGATGGCCATACACCCAAAGCGCTTCACAATCATGAGAGTGGTCTCTCCACACCACCACCAGTGTGCAGCATCCACTTGGATTATGCAACGACAGCAGCGCCAGTGCACTCACCACACACCAGCTATAAGGGGAGTCATCATCCAATCCCTCCTCTGCACTTAAATCACTGTCTGGTTCGGCTCAGCTACCAAAACCGACCTCTGTAGACTACAGCGAATAGTCCGGACTGCTGAAAATATCATTGGCACTACCCTTCCTACACTTCAAGAACTGTACTCTTCCAAAGTGAGTAAAAGGACTCGCGAAATCACTCTGGACCCCTCGCACCCAGCACACTATCTGTTCAAACTGTTACCGTCTGGTCAGCGCTTCAGAGCACCAAGCACAAAAACAGCCAGACATAGGAAAATCATCTTTCCTTAGGCCATCTACCCCATGAACAGTTAAATATCCCCCACTGTGCAATAAACATGTGCAATACTTTCTCATACACACTTGTACACAGCACCTTACATCAATATACACAATGCAATATGTTCTACATTCACATTCGTACACAGCACCGTATAACCTGTATATTTATAACAAATCTGTACACACAACTCAACATCCAGACTTCTTGACTAACTGCATCTGTTTAATGTTTTTCATCTTTTTCTTTCATATTTATTTTGTGTTGTCACTTTATGTACTGGAAGCTTCTGTAGCCAAAACAAATTCCTTGAAAGTGTGAAGCACACTTGGCAATAAAACTGATTCTGATTCACAAGAGTTTCATCCAACAAAAATTTAACGCAAAAAAATAAAAGAAAAAAAATAACCACAGTAGAAACACTGCAAAACCCAACAGTCAACTTCATCAAATGCTACGAGTGTAGTTAACTTAAATTTACTGAATGTTAATTCTACTCATTTGAAAAGAGTTTTGAACTCAGTGTTCAAGGTAATGGGTTAATTAAAGGTTCAGGACACCCCGGAGAACTTTTTTTTTATATTAACAGATGTGTGTGTGTGTTGAGCATCAGTTAAGTCAATGTTAGCACCTGTCAGCTTTAATTGTGGGGAAAACTGGATAATTTTGAGCTTTTGTCAGCTAATTTCAGCTTCCGGGTTTAAAATGATTTTTGGGGCGGGATTAAAATCGGCGACGTAGCGCAGAACTGCAAGTGCAATGATGACGCGTCGGTTTCTCATTATTGTTCATAGCGGAGTTTCCTTATCCTATGAGAAGAGCCAGCTGCTTAATTATTCATGAGACCTGCCAGAGTCAAGCCAGAGCTGTGAGACACGTCACGGACTCACGGCACGGGCACACAGTATTTAGCCGTTCATGAAGGCTCATATGCGTTTGTTTCCATCATCCACGCGGTTTGTTGCATGTTTTCCCCCGCGATCTTGTCAGGGCCGATCATACAGCAAAGCTGTGCGTGCTGCTAGCATTTTTGTCGGGAGAGCAGCACGAGAGTTAGAGAATGGCGGACGCTGTCTTTTATCAGGAGTTCGTTCACATTCAGACACATCGCCGTGCTGCTGTGTTTGCCTAAATCCTCCAGATTACCAGCAGGGCTAACGGTTAAAATAGACAGGTCAGGAGACCTGCTGCACTGAGTCTGCTGGATACGGGGATTGAGGGAGAAGTCCTCATTTATAGGGTTTACATGAACCCACTTATCTTTATAATGATATAAATTGTGGTTATGTGTATATGACATTACGAATAACAAATGTAGCAGGGCATTAAATCACTGTTCATTTCTTTGCATCTTAACTTTGTAAACTATAAACTCATGCGTCTCTTCACGGTTTGTCTCATGTTGTGAGCTAGCTTCGTTCGCTCACGTTCTCCCCTACAGGCCACGCCCACTCCTGCCCTGTGCTCGCGGAGCTCCACGCCCATTAATCATGCATCTTTTGAAAAAATTCTGAAGTAGACTTTAACCGAAAGTGGGGGGGTCATGGCCCTTTAAATATCTCATTACTTCAACTTAAATGGAGAAAGTACACAGTACTCATATAGATAAGTTTATTAACTTAAATGGTTTGTAGCAATCAGTTTCCTCTAAAAGTTTGAGTTGCCTTATTGAGTTTTACAGTACTCAGTTAGTTTGAGTTCTCTTCATTTTTGGGGGTTTACTCTGCTCAAAATGCTTCATTTACTTAAATGTTTTAAGTTCACAGTACTCATTAAGATCAGTTTTTGAGTTTGAATGGTTTGTTCCAATCGGTTTCCTTAAATGGTTTGAGTTACTCTAATTTTTTGGGTTTTACAGTGTAGTAAAATTTCAACCAGTAATCTTTACATTCTCAAAATGTCCAGATTTTACACAAAATGATGTAATGAAATATAATTAAGTATTTTCATATATACAGTATTGTGAGTGAGTGTGTGTGTGTGTGTGTGTGTAAATTAAGCTTTACCTTCAACTACGTTCTTCCATACATTCCACACACTGGCAGCTAGCTCCTTGCAACTCTCACATGGTCGCCCACTGAAGCTGCGCCCGGTCAGTATCTGGTTGGGAGACCACATGGGAAAGCTAGGTTGCTGCGGAAATGGTGTTAGTGAGGCCAGCAGGGGGTGCTCAACCTGCAGTCTGTGTGGGTCCTAATGTCCCAGTATAGTGAAGAGGACTCTATACTGCAAAGTGAGTGCCGTCTTTCGGATGAGACATTAAACTGAGATCCCGACTCTCTGTGGTTGTTAAAAATGCCAGGTTTAACCTCAGCATCCTGGCCGAATTTGTCCACTGGCCTCCTAACCATCCCCATATCATAATTGGCTTCATCACTCTGTTCAGCCAATCAGCTGGTGTGCGCTCTGGCTGGTCCAGGTGGATGCAGCACACTGATATTGGATGAGGAAAATCCCCTGAATGTGTAAAGCGCTTTGAGTGTCTAGAAAAGCACTACAGTATATAAATGTAAAGAATTATTATTATGTTCAGTGGCTTCAAACTGCTGTTGTGAGAATTAATCAAATTCTACAGAAATTTGATGACAGTCATGAAAAGCATGACATGTGGTAGTATCTTTCACTTCTATGAGAAATGACCATGATAACCGGAGTTTCAGCCCAAAAAAGTTAAATAACTAGTAAAAGAGTATTATTTTTTGTATATTAATAATTTATGTAGAAAATATGGTTTACTGTAGTAAATTTTCATCCTCACAGTCAACTACATTATTTTAGATTAAAAACCCAAAACATTTTTTAAAAGTACAAACCAGATCAAAACATTTAATAGTTTCCAAGAGCAACTTTTCCACAAATGACTTATTATGAAATATAATGACTGTATTTTCATATCTACAGTATTGTTATAGTCATGTGGTGATCTCAGATAAAGTCATCATGTTGAAATACATGTCAAACAGACATTAACAGAAAAGCACTAATAAATGAAGAAACACTGGAAAATCTCCATCAGCCTGAACAACCTGCAGAACAACTCATTCATTCATGCTCAATTTAACACAAGAACACACGGGCTGCTCAAAAATCAATACTAGCATACTATATAACAGCATGATGAACATTTATAAAAGTAGTTTGATGCATATTTTATGCATGTTGAATGTTTAATTCACCAGTGGCATCATTTGGGCGCTGTAATTAATTTCATTAATTCGTTAATTTCTATTTTCTTCAGCTTAGTCCCTTATTCATCATCAGGGGGTTGTCAAAGCAGAATGAATCGCTAACTATTCTGGCGCATTTTTTATGCAGTGGCAACCCAGTACTGGGAAACACCCATACACTCTCATACACTATGGACAATTTAGTTTATTAAACTCGCCTATAGCGCATGTGTTTGGACCAAGGAAGAAGCCAGAGGAAACAAACACAAAGAGGACATATAAACTCCACACAGAAACGCCAACTGACCCAGCCAGGACTCGAACCAGCGACCTTCTTGCTGTGAGGCAACAGTGCTAACCACTAAGCCACCTGTGATAAATTTAAATTAAAAAAATATTGGAGTGCTTGCCCAATACGTTTTTATAAATTTTGTTCCGGAAGTATTTTTTCCTATTTGTTTATGCCATAGGATTTTAAGTCTTTGCTAAAGCCTTATTGACCTTATTTATCATGTAAGATTTGGGGCGTGGCCACTGTGAACCAACTGTGTCGAGACTTCCTGTCTCATTCACCTCCATTCATTTCTAGCCTACAAAAGAGCTGCTTGATGGTGCAAATTTATGTTTTCGGTTTATATTATTTTCATTTTAAAATAGGCGGCATGGTGGCTCAGTGGTTAGCACTGTCACCACACAGCAAGAAGGTCACTGATTTGAGTCCTGGCATTTCTGTGTGGTTTGCATGTTCTCCTCGTGTTGGTGTGGGTTTCCTCCAGGTGCTTTGGTTTCCCCAACAAGTCCAAACTCATGCGCCATAAGTGAATTGGATAAGCTAAATTGTCAGTACTGTATGAGTGTGTATGGGTGTTTCCCAGTGCTAGGGTTGCAGCTGGTAGGGTATCCGCTGTGTAAAATAATAATTTAATATTTATAATATTATATTTTAGCGGTCGGCGAATAATTTAGCGGTTCATTCCACTGTGGTGACCCCTGATTAATAAAGGAACTAAGCTAAAAAGAAAATGAATGAATGTGTAAACATAGTTAACCTGCAGTTTTATAGCATATAGGTGATGTCTGTGTGTACATGTTTAATTAAGTGTATGTAATGTAAACAATGCAAACTAATTGTGTCGAAACTTCTCGTTCATTTCTAGCCTACAAAACAGCTTGCTATATTTTCTGATTATATTGTTTTACTTTTTAAAATACTGTCATGAACACACTGGTTTGTAGAGTAAATAGTTTGTCTGTTTAATGCCATTTTTTTATTCATATTCAATCATCCATAAGCAAATGAATCAGGAGTCCTAACACAATCAATGAAAAGAGCTTATTTCCATGGTACAAAATTAGGTCGAAAACCCAATCAAAAATCTGAAAATCAGACCAAAAGACAAATTTCAATATTTGTCTTTTATATCAAACTACTTTTTTATCGTGAACTTAGCGGTTTTAACTGCAATCCCATAAACCACTGCAACATAGATTATTAAAGTCAAGTGCTATTTTGGGGGTTCTGCCTGGATTTTGCCTAACTTCCCAAATCCACATGCAGAGGTGTAAATGAAAAAGTTTGGTATCCATTTATAGAAAATTTTTTGAACTTTCATAAAACACTGTTGGGTTTAAAATATCTGTATATGTTGTCTGTGTTATAACAAACCCCTTTAAAAAAGAGACGCTTTTTTGTACAGTCAAATTTGAAAGAGCGCCTTTTAGGTTCTGTGTGGTCTGGGTGCTGTAATTAATTTTGGGGGTTTCCTCAAGCCTCAAGATCCTCGAGCCCGGGGCTTACTCCCGTTTGCAAGGTGAGAGGGGAGTTTGAGCTTAGGTAGATCTCGAGAACTCCCCTGCTATAGTAGCTGATGAAAAGATAGCTATTGCTCTTAAAAGAGAACTACTTACTAGGAGCATGTCTATGGTGCTGATTTGGATTAGTCAATTAACTTAAGCTGCATGTTTTTGGATGGTGGGAGGAAACTGGGAAACCCACGTGAGCACGGATAGAATGTGTAAACTCTGCATAGAAATGTTGGCTGGCTTGGTAAGGACTAGAACCAGTGACGTTCTTGCTCTGAGGCAACAGTGCTAACCACTGGGCCACCGTGCCACCCATCTAGGAAAAGAGGAGGAGGAAGGGTGGAAGGGGGGAAGCCATTCTTCAAAATGAAGATGGCTGTTATATAGGACTTAGGGTATTTATAATGGCTTAGGAATCGTCTGATTGGTGAATTATAAATTGAATAATGTGGGACCGGCTGAGGGCAATCATACACATGTGATCATCTCGAAATTAGTTTAATTTAAAGAATGCGGAAGTAAATAACTTCAAAGACATGGTACCATGTACGCAGAGTTTAGGAGGCTAAAATGTGAGGGTTTTTTTTTAATCACACCAAAATAATAATACATTTATTTGTTAATTTGGTTAAAAAAGCTCTAAATGATAAAAACTTCATTTATTTATTTTTTTTAAACAAATGTTATCAGACATTTCTAGAATGAAACAAATATGAACTATTGTAAATATACCGTCAAAGAAACAGTCTTTTTAAATTTTGCCATTGCTGTACAGTAAATTATACACATACTGCTAAAATAATAGTATGCTAGTATATCATTGTGAACACACCTTCAGTTTATTCACAGCTCCTCCACCTCCATGCCAACATGAACATGCATCACTAAGAAAAAAGATAAGCAAATGCATATAAAAAAAGTAAAGAATTCCGGAGCAAAATTAGTTATTAAATGCAACCCACCTGCGCTTAATGGAGGGAAATCTTCATTTAAAAACTTGGTATCACCTAAAATACTCTTCAAATAGTCTAAACAGCCTCTGTGTTGTGCCTGAACTCCTTTTTTTCTGGTCTCTGAGAAAGAAACATGACTGATATTGTTGCCTTTTCCTGGTAAAACAGTCTATACAGGGGTTATAAAGTAACCAAGTGCTTGCTATAACTGAGTGAACATTAGTGTTATTAAAACAATGCATAAAAATAATACAGACACACACGCACACACAGAAAGGATGATATTGTGGCCACATATTCACCACAGAGATCTGGAAATTACATTTTTTTAAACACAAGCTGAATAAATATCTGTGTAAATTGTTCATTAAAGTGACACGCCTGTGTTAATTGTTGCACTGAATTCAATATCTAACTTGTAACTGTGTTAATTGTGTAAATGGGTCAAACCCAAAATGAGGTTTTCAACGCATCAAAACAATAAAAAAGTAATATAGCTTTCATTCTTACATATTAAAGGGGACCTATTATGCAAAAATCACTTTTATTAGGGGAAATAACCAGCTTTTAATGGTAAAAAATGTATTAATTTAATTTTTTTATATTCACACGTTATAAAAACTTCACAAAGCCCCGCCCATTAGTGACCATCTCTCTCTCATTAGCATAAGACGTTGGTCTTGTTTTTGAATCTGCCGCTATGCTGACACATAGGCATTTGTAGCTCCGCCCTCTATTGAAAAAGAACACAATCTCATTTGAATTTAAAGCGACATTCACAAAAACGCCACAACTTGAATCAAAGCCTAAAAGAGGCAGATTCAAAGAGTTATAAAACATTACCTGAGGTATTTTGAACTGAAACTTCACATACATACTCTAGGAACATTAGAGACTTATTTTACATCTTGTAGAAGGGGGCATAATAGGACCCCTTTAATATGTGTCCTGCTTATTTTTTTCAGAAAATGAAAGTTCTAATTATTTATTTGTACCGTGATTTAGAGAAGACGCCCACTAAAATGTAATTCACTGTAACAATAGTTTGAAAAAACTGTGAATATACTCTGTTAATCACCACTTGGGAAATATTTGAAAAACAATTAATGGCTAATAATTGTGCCTTCCACTGTAGACATTATACATATTTAAAAATGTATTCCAATGTGTTACAAGAAAATACTTTTAAAAACTAAGATCACTGACAAGCCGAGCTAAATTTGACTGAATTGTTGCACTGAAGGTGGCACGGTGGTTAGCACTGTCACCACACAGCGAAAAGTTGGCTGGTTCAAGTCCCAGCTGGGTTTCCTCTGGGTGCTCCGGTTTGCTCCACAGTCCAAACATGTGTTATAGGTAAATTGGGTAAACAAAATCGGCCATAGTGTAAGAGTGTGTGTGTGAATGTGAGAGTGTATAGGTGTTTCCCAGTACTAGGTTGCGGCTGGAAGGGCACCCGCTGCGTAAAACATATGCCGGAATAGTTGGTAGTTCATTCTGCCGTGGTGACCCCTGATAAATAAGGGACTAAGTCGAGGAAAAAATGAATCAATGAACGTTGCAGCATCCTTAGGGCCCCCTTGCCCTCCACCTAAGGGGTCCCTGACCTCAGCAAGCTACCCGGGGGCCAATTTATTTTAGGAGAACAATTATTGCACATCATTCCTCCTGTGTTGTGTTGTGTGAATGTGCACAGAATTAACCTAAAACGAATTACCATCTGCAGTGTGTATGTGGCCACAGTACTGCTCTGATCCAACCTCCCTACACTGGAAATAAACACACAAGCACACACACACACACACAAACATCTCCATTTCATCCATCCTGCACCACTTTCCTGTACAAAAAAAGTCAAAAGTCTCAGCATAAATTGCTCAACAATAGTGTTTTGCTGGTTTCTCCACATGAATCCGCCCCTGTGGAAGGTCATTTCAGGTCATAGAGGTCAGTTTAGGGTGATATGCACTGTATTAAAGTAAGTGTGGTCGTCAGTCCAGAGGTTGTGGGTCAGATATAGGCATGGTGTGCAGAACCTCGTCCAGGAGCTGAAGGGCCCGGTGCAGGTGAATTTCGATCCAGCATGGGGTCTCCTTGATGCTCTGGCGAGGGTAATCGGGACCCCAGCCTTTCACGAAACTCATGCGCAGAATGCAGAGCCGCCGCAGGTCGTCCACACCGATGCCTGCCGCCGCAGACAGACCTGAGGATAGATGGACAGCAAAACTGTGTGTGTTTTTTTAAGTACACCTTTTATTTGTACTGGCGTGAAAACACTGTATAATGAACTGTTGATAAACCAAATATCATCAAAATCATCTGATTTAGAGCTGCATGATACTGGGATGGGCTAGCACTGTCGCCTCACAGCAAGAAGGTCGCTGGTTCCGGCTGGGCCAAACACATGCGTTATATGAATTGGATAAACTAAATCGGCCATGGTGTGTGTGAATGTGAGAGTGTATGGGTGTTTCTTAGTACTGGGTTGCGGCTGGAAGGGCATCCGCTGTGTAAAACATATGCCGGGATAGTTGGCGATTCATTCCACTGTGGCGACCCCATATAAATAATAGACTAAGCTGAAGGAAAATGAATGAATGAAGTAAAGGTGAATGTTAGTAAGGCTCACTGATAGCCGGAGCGATGCCGCCCACAGACCCCGGGCCTGGGATGTTTCCAGCCACTGCATCCGCTTGTGCAGCCGCTGCAGCCTGAGCCGTCGCTGCCTGCTGCTGCATCTGCCGATGACACTGACGCAGATCAAACACCTGTGCACACATCAAAGCACATTCACACCTGTCACATTATACAGTCTTGGGTACAAGGTATCGACTTCGAGGACACAAACACTTAAGTTGCTTTCACACCTAGACTTTTGTTTCAGAACCCGTCTTGTTTGCCTAGTTAGCGCGGTTCGTTTGACATACGTGAATCCATCAATCGCGCTCAGATCCGCGCCAAAACAATCAGTCTGAGATCGCTTGAATGAGGTGGTCTCGGCTCGATTGAAACGAACTCTGGAGCGGATTGATTGTAGTGAGAAAGCAATACGATCCAAGCCCGGCTATATCACAATGTCTTAAGGATATGTAATAGGCATACGGCTATATGAAGAGAGAATTATGCGTAGGACGGGAGGCCATTCCAGACATCCCAAGTCTCCCCAAAATTCTGAGAATGCTCTACAGACACATCGCGCACACCTTGTCAAACACCACCAAACCACCACCCCCGCTGACAGCTGAGCTATGTGAAGCAACTTTACTCACACGTGACTTGTTTTAGCTCTTTTGGTCCGTTTAGAAACTTTGCCGTGTGAAAGCGAACCACACCAAGAACAAAAAGCAACAATGTAACAATTTGAATCCCTGTTTCGGAACAAATGAATGGATTCACAGGTGTGAAAGCACACTTAGGTTGCTTTCACACCTGTGAATCGATACAGTTGTTCCGAAACAGAGATTACAGTCACCAAACTGTTGGCTTAAGCCTAAACCATTCAGAAACTGAATACCTTCTATGTGACCTTAGGCTCGCGGTCAGAGAGAAAGAGAGAGAGAGAGAGAGAGAGAGAGAGCGCAAAGCGACGCACAGCACCCCTCTCTCTATCTCTCTTTTACACAGACACACACACACATCTCTCCCGCGATTTATTCAGAAATTTACTCCCACACCGTAAGAAATCTGGCCGGCTCCCGCGGAACAGCAGCGGGAATGCAGAGAGTTGTAATCGGGCAATAAAAATTATACCCGATAGGTCCCGAGTCCGACAGGTACATTTTGATTGACAGCTTTATACAGCCCGTACCCGTTTACAGCCCGACATTAAAATGTGCTCATGCACACAGCTCTATTGCATTTTTTTTCAAGAATGAGTCATTTATATGTTTTAACATCATTTATTCGTAACAAGCGTAGACTATAGGCCACTTGAAAGTTGGAACAAAGAAATAAAATAAGTCCTACAGCTGTAACATCGTAACATCTCAGCACTCTATAGGTCTAGGCACATGCACTTTAATTAGCCTACACACCAATGAAAAGAAATCTTGCTTAACAAATCAAATTAAAATAAACTCTAAATGGTGACGGGTATTTTGGCAATAACGAAATTAAGATAAAGGCTGTGCAAGATGTGTTTCTCCACTTCTTTTCACAATCTGGCATTTAGGCGGCGGTGAAGCTGAATATTAAAAGAATAATGCCACCATTAGTCTGTATACTCTGTCTACATTATGATTTTATGGTTTAATTAATATTTATTTATAATTTAAAAACCCTTTACTCACCAAGATTAGGCTACGTGTGTTTGTGGAGGAACATTATTAAATCCACTGCCTTTAGCGCAGTCTCTCACTCATGGTGCGTCCAGCAGCTGAACACCCTTTCCTGCGGCTACAGGTCGAGATGCAGAGTTCTGATCCGGCTGATTTTGCAAGTTTTGGGTAGGATTGTTTGTTCATCTTCTACCAGTCAGGAACATGCATTTAATTTTCCATGACAGCAGTTTCACTGTAGCGAGAGGCCTCTTCTTTTTACCTGTCAGCTTGCGGTTTAGGGCTCTACCGTAATACGCAGTGTATGAGCGACCGCGAAATACCTGTGGCTGGAATAACCGCTCCTTATGAGCTAGTGACTGGCTTGACCGCCGTCAAAATTCGCTTTTTTTACTACTTCATCATCATTTGTTTCACCTTTGCAGGGATTTCGATTTTTCGGGTCTCGCCGGGTTCGGGCAAAGATCTTTAGCTCTAATGCAGACCTCTAGTTCATATTAACCACGTCTCCCTTCTGTTCAGTCGAAACTCCCAAACTGCAGGACACTTTGAAGCGCGACTCGTCACGTCACCTCTCCCCCTCCCTCTCCCCCTTCTCTCCCTTCCTCTCCCCCTTCCTCTCCCTCTCTCCTCCACACTGTTCTGTGATGACAACCACACATATGTTTTTGTAGGCATTAAATAAAGGATATTTAATATTTTATGACGGTATAACGGTATTGAAACTGACACCGTTGCTATTTTTAGATCCCGCGGTATACCATAATACCGTAATACCGCCCAAGCCTATTTATGAGGACATGTCTTGAGTCCTCCTATTTCAGAATACTTAAAAATGATACTTAACAGGGTCTTATAACCTCTTAAGGCCCAAGGTGTTTTTTTTTTACATGCATTCTATATTTCTTGGTACTATTTGGGCTTATTGGAACATAATCAGAATAAAAATCTAAGTATCATCTTTTGATATAATGTACTTTTAGAGAAAAAGTATGTCCATATATGTGGATTCGTGGTCCGAATTTCCATAAAAACTTTTTCTTGACTGTTTTTTAATGCAAATTTAACATAGACTTTGAACTTTTTGAACTTGCTTTGACTATCAGAGAGTAAAAACAAAAAAAATTTCCCATTTTGGACAGTTAAAAATAGGGTTTGGGACATTTTATATGCTGCAAAACAGTTGAAGGATGACACTGTATGTCTGTAACAAAATATAAAATATTCAAATTATTTTAAATAGCCACTTAAGAGCTTAAATGCGCTGTCCATATAGACCAATTACCAACCTAAGTCACACATGACGTCACACGGGTCCCCAGTTGCAAAAAACAAGCAGGCTGCAATGGGAAAGATGTCGTATTTTGCGGTAGGATGCCGAATTCGAGTCCAAAAATAGAAAACTTAACTTTTACACTCTACCACACACTGCTTTAACACCGACTGCAGACGTCTTTGGCTAAATGGGAGCTGAATGAAGTTAGGAGCTAATTAGAAATGCTGGACTCTGCAGTTCTCATGTCATATCAGGTCAGTTCACGCTATGCTGAATCATACACATCACTCGTTTTTGATAGCTGAAATGATTTTAGCAAAACAGTTACATATGGTGAATTAAACTGCGGACGCTGAATGCTAAGAATGAAACGTGAAAGTTACGTTTATTAAGGTAAACTTGGTTTTATATTCACACATTCATTCAGTGACAACTTGTGACACTCCCTATATTGTTTACCACGGCACTTTGAATATTCGGTCTGAAATAACCTGCAAGTGTGACTTGAAAACAACAATGACACTGTTTATTTGACTGTGAACAATGTTGTATTTTGATAGTCATTGGCTGCTGCTAATATGATTTCGCTATTTAGAGATTGCAAATAATATTTTTATGAAATTATATTATTAAGGAGAAAGTCTGAATGTGCGAATATAAAACCAACTTTACCTCTATGTGTAGGTTCACATACCCTGCCGTACAGGTGAAGTTCACTGTCAGAATGCAGTTGTTTTGCGTGTTGGTGATTAATTACCCAGGGCTTGTATAACGTTAGCTCCGTCTTGTTTCCTTGTCTTTGGGTTGGCGGAATCTCTGTGTTTAGCTCTTGGTCATCATGGAGCAATATTTATTGCACATGACCACAAAGAACAAAATTGTTGGCATCTAAAGACTTGTAGACCTTTAACTTCTCTCTTGTAAAATCACTCGGAGCTTCAATGAGACTGTATATTTCGGGCTGGATGCTTGGCCATTTCGACTTATCCGATATTCATTGGGAGGGTGCTATCGCAAATGGAGCTGTCAGATGAACACCGCTCACTTTAACATTAATTTTGCTGAATCACTGTGCTTGTCACTGGGTGACGAGCTCTTATAATATGCTGTAAGCATTATGTAAATAATATATATAATATGTAAGTAATATATCTTATTTCTAAGACAACAACAAACTCTGCACCACATCTGATGTCATTCCCTCGCTGTAAATGCTGGTGCTCCCGGTTGCTTTCTGCCACCTCCCTGTGCGCGCATCCTGAATGTTTACGAACATGGTAATTGGTCTATATGTGGCCACTCAAGCCCTAGGAGGTTAATTCAATTCAATTCAAAATTGTTTACAGATTTCCTGTGAGGGTCGGGTTTAGGGCTTTGGATATTATATTATGCGTTTTATTTTTTGTTTTACTGTATAAAATACATTACGCCTATGAAGAGTCCTCATAAACCACCAAAACCAACTTGTATGGGTGTGTTACCTTGATGTAGGCGCTGGGGTATATTTTGTGGACGGCGTCACCCGGAGCTCGTCCAGCCTCTCGGTCCAGATAATAACTCTGGACAAACACAGCGTGATCACTGAGACAGCGAACCCACACATCTCCTTCACCTTTACACTCCAACTGGACACCTTTACCAATGTGAAGCCTGAAAACACACAGAGACACACAGATTCACTTCTGTGCAGTTATGAAGAGAGAAGTGTGAACATTAAATATCAGAAGTGAAATGATATTTAGGTTTAGTCAACACAACACAACAGTTACCAGTCAAGTGACCATGTCATGATTCAACATACATTTATTAATTTGCAGACAATCCATCCAAACAAAAGTGTCAAAAATGGGTTGACAGTTGAAACTGGAAAATAAAACGATATATCAAATTTGGGCGAGGCAGTGGCAGTGGGTAGCACGTTCGCCTCACAGTACGAAGGTTGCTGGTTCGAACCTCGGCTCAGTTGGCGTTTCTGTGTGGAGTTTGCATGTTCTCCCTGCCTTCGCGTGGGTTTCCTCCGGGTGCTCCGGTTTCCCCCACAGTCCAAAAAGACATGTGGTACAGGCGAATTGGGTTGGCTAAAATTGTCCGTAGTGTATGAGAGTGTGTGTGAATGTGTGTGTGGATGTTTCCCAGAGATGGGTTGCGGCTGGAAGGGCATCAGCTGCGTAAAAAACTTGCTGGATAAGTTGGTGGTTCATTCCGCTGTGGTGACCCCAGATTAATAAAGGGACTAAGCCGACAAGAAAATGAATGAATGAATGAATATCAAATTTGATGGCTTAAATGTTTAACAAAACAATTATTATTGCCATACAATTCCAATCACTCCCTCCAGGATTTTGCGAGTCCAATTGTCTCTTGAGCAAGGGCGGACTGGGACTAAAAAATCAGCCCTGGCACTGTAGCCACACCAGCCCACATTACTACACTGCCACAGCCCCTTGCACGGACACGCATATTCACTAATTTTGGTGTATAGATGGTGAAATAATAAAAGCAGTACCATATATGTAATAGATATTTAAACATTTAATGTATGTGACTGGACCAAAAACAAATTTATATATGCGATCATTCATTCATTTTCTTTTCGGCTTAGTCCCTTTATTAATCTGGGATCACCACAGCGGAATGAACCGCCAACTTGTCCAGCATATGTTTTACGCAGCAGATGCCCTCCAAAGTGCAACCCACTGTGAAACCCCTCATACAGCACATTCACATACATGCACTACGGACAATTAAGCCTGCCCAATTCATCTACAGCACATGTTTGGACTTGTGAGGGAAACCAGGAGGAAACCCACGCGAACATGCAACCTCCACACAGAAACACCAACTAACCCAGGCGAGGCTCGAAAAAGCAACCTTCTTGCGCCCCTCCGCTGCTCTCTCTCAAGACTATTTCTGATAATTTTATGCATTTGGCAGAGTTTGACTTTTTTTTTTTTTTTTTTTTTTGCTTTCTCTAAGCTTTTCGGCACCTCCTTTCCTTTTTTTTATGGTCCATCTCTGACAATTAGCTTGTGTTGCACTTACTGATTGTTTGACATTCTAGCCAGATTTTGGGTCGGCCCATCTCGAAACCAGCCGGTCATTGCTGATTGGGCCAATGCTTAACATTTATAATTATTATTACTATTAGCATCATCATCATCATAATACTCACATCTTGCAAGAGATAAAAGCTGCCTGCATGTAAAAACAATACATATAATAAATAAAAATAAATAAATAAAAATAGCTGACCGGCCCACATTTAAAAAATGGTCCGGCCCTTCTGGCATTTGCCAGAATTGCCAGATGGCCAGCCCGCCCCTGCTCTTGAGATATAAATAAATGAAACATTTAACAAACAAAAGAGTTGAAGCAAATGATGTGATAAATTTGAAAAGCATATTGAAATTGTAAATTGGAAGCTTGGAGATAAGATCTTAAGGAGGATATTTCTACAGAGGACTGGATGAAGACATGCGAGGAAGCTCGATCGCTAACAATGAACACTCGTCAGAAACTGTTACAATATGAATGGCTAATGAGGATTTACTTAACTCCAGTTTTATTGCATAAATATAATGGAAATATTGCAGATACTTGCTTGAGATGCAGGGACCATAATGGAGCGTTGTATCACTGTATATGGGAATGCAAAGGAATCCAGAACTTTTGGAAAGGTGTAAAAGAAATTATATAAAATATTCTTGAGGTTAACATAACAATGTCTACTTAAATTTTTTTAATTTCATTTATATCCCAAGGAGATCGAGTTAAAAATGACGGAGCATATATTTATAAATATATGTATTCTAAAGCGAAACGGCTTACTTCTTTAAATTGGAAAAGTATATGTGCACCAACTATAGGCTGCTGGCTGAAAGAGATGGTAACAAACATGACAACGGAAAAAAATAACTTATATGATAAAAAATTTATACATAATTGTTGATAGAGTTTGAGGACTTTTTATGCTGTTTTTAAAGGTGGTGGATTTGGAAATGTGTTACTAGAAGATTAGTAACAGAGGTAATGTTGTATTCTGATGTAAAATCATGAGAAGCCTTTTGTTTTGTTTGTTCATTTGTTTGTTTGTGTTGGATCTGGCACATGGAAATGTGTATGTACGTGTTAAAGTATAATAAAAAGGAATTGGGGGAAAAAAAGAGCCTTCACATTAAATCATACATTTTTAAGCCACAAAAAATATAAAAAATAATAACAATAAAGACCCTGCAAAATCCTGGGGGACTGTGCAATTATTTCTCCTTTTTTTTATATACTTTATTTTTATTTCTTTTAAGGAGAGAAGAAAAAAATAAATAAATAAAACAAGGGAAAAAATACAAAAAGTAGGATAAAAAAATAATAATAAAATTAAGTAAATAATACAATAAAACATCAGAACTTAAATGAACAGTTGACAGGTCACATATTTCCTTACAGGTCACATGAACAAATACATATATAAATCAGATTACACTCTGTAAAGGTATAAGTACAATCCATTTCTCCCAATATTGCAGGTATTTGTTCATTTGTAGTTTCCTAGTTTGTAGTCATCCTCTCCATATTTTGAACATTAGATATGATATCCAACCATTCAGATTTTGTAGGGGGTTCCAGTTGTAGCCACTTTCGAGTCACAGTTTTCTTACTGGTTGCTAGGAGTATTTTTAATAAGTACTTGTCTTTTACCGTTAAGTTGGCTGCAATATTTCTCAGATAAATTGTTGAATTTTTTCTCCTTTTGTTTACAATTTTTCTCAAATACACGTGAATGATTGTCAGTATTTCAGTATTTTAAAATCATACTGAATCAGACAAAACGTGAAAGAGAAATTCAGGAGTTTGTGTTGGTTACTGTTCAAATGTTTTTCCCAAACTGTGACGCTCCAAAATAATTTTCACACTTAATAAAAAAGTACATTTTATCATTTATTTCATACCGAAGCACTCCAACAAAATAAATCCAGTTATTCTAGAGTGAATCAATTATTTGCAAACAGAGCTCAAATGTCCTGTATTTTTCCCATTACAATATACAGCTGATGTCAAAAGTATGTGAAACTGAAATTCTTTTAAAAATATTTCTCAAGTGTTGTTTAACAGAGAGAAGATTAACTAGGGTAATTGTTAACTAGACAAATCAGGATGATTAGGCCATACCTGTCAACATTGGGATCTGGAAATAAGGGATATGTCCACCATAATAAGGAATTCCTCCCAAAAAAAAATCCCCAAATTACTAAATATGCTCATTTGGTTTCCTTGTAAATAAACAGTCAAATAGTCAGTAATACGTTTTAAAACAATGATTAACAAAAGAAAAAATAAATATATACATTAGCAGCAAATACATTAGCAAACAGTTCAGCTTATTAAAATGAATGGCTGTTATAATGAAATACAATCAAGCTATCAAATCTCATTAGCCGTTTCTCCACTGTATAACTTACACATTCTGATTAAAGAGCAACGGATGAAATTTAATTTTTTCGTTTGATTACATTAAATAACAGGTGTCACTTTAAAAATGCACACATCTAACATTATAATGAAAGCATTTAAACTGCTTTCCTAACTTTTTATCCTCATTTAAGACAAAATTAGTTGTGTTTGGGAAAAAAAAACCCACCAAGATCGACATATTTATATGTTATCATTATTATTAATTTTGTGTATGTGTCTGTTTAAACACGCACCCAAAACCCAGACTTTCACTCCGCTTCAAATCGTTTGTACAGAAACCATTTGGGAAACGGCGTCTATTTATCAGTATGGAGCGCGTCAGCTGACAGTCATGCACCATTATATGACTGTTTTCAGGATTGTATAGGAGGGGTGACGGCACCTGTAATTAAAAGGAAAGGGAATCGCGCCGTTTTTTAATATTTCTGGGGCTGCATCCGAAACTGCATACTTCCATACTATATAGTACGCTAAAATCAGTATGCGAGCGGAGTAGTATGTCCGAATTCATAGAATTCGAAAATCAGTATGCGAGAAGTACCCGGATGACTTACTATTTCCAGCGAGATTCTAGAGTGCGCATCCCATACATGCTGCGCTATCCCATAATGCCCCATGAGCAAATTCATTAATGGGAGTAAAGTGACGTAATTGACGCAGGTAGATCACATGACCATGACAAAATGGTGAATGTAGTACATCCGAATTCCATTCATACTTTTCACATTCATACTGTATAGAAAGTACTTTTCTAACGGTCGAGTAGTACGTTTAAATTCAAATGCAGTACCTACTGAGTAGTAGGCGGTTTCGGACGCAGCCTAAGTGTTTGCATGCTTTTATTCCTAAACAAAGTGAAAGCACAGAATAGACTCACAGGGGCGACCCCTGGTGGTTCGGCGGTATGGGTTGCGTATAGGAAGGCTCGGCTCTTTAGAGAAAGACTGAAAATACGGGAGAAATACTGCAAAATACCTTTAAGGGATGATAGCGGGATAGAACTGTAAAATACAGGTGAATCCTGGGAAAAACGGGAGGGTTGACAAGTATGAATTAGGCAAGTCACTGGACAACAGCGGTTTGTTCTGAAGACAATTGAAATAAACTTCTAATAATATTGAACTCATAATTAAAACTCTTTTATTCAAGCTAAAAAAATAAGACTTTCTCCAGAAGAAAATAAATATATAAGAAATACTGTGAAAATGTCCTTGGTGTGTTAAACATCACTTGTGAAATATTTTTAAAAGAATGCAAATTTTACAGGACTTAAACTGTATATTAATTGCAATGTCAGTAGTGTGATGCATTGATCAGTAAGTGATGGATGTGAAGCGGTACCTGGCTCTCTCGATGGCCTCAGTGCGATGAACGTTACTCAGCTGGCCCAGACAAAAGCGATCTCCACCAGACGGGTCCACATAACCATCCACCGTCACCACAGGACAGTTGGAGGGCACCTTAAAAGTCTCGCCTACTTGAATGTCCATCTCAAAGTATGCGATTGAGCACCAGTAATCTGGAGCTGCAGAAGACATATATCATGAGTATATTTACAACTTGATCAAGTTCAAGTTCTATTTATTTATATAGCACGTTTCCAACTGCCACAAGGCTGCACAAAGTGCTTTACAGAAAGAAAATAAACACATGATATGAGCATAAAACAGTCAAAACAGCAATAGGCACATAATAGGAAGGAACATAGAAAGATTATTAATAAAAGAGCAAAAAATTAAAAAAAAAAAATAATAATAATAATAAATTCCTAATTAAAAGATGTTACCACAGTTGACCAACACTAAACACGATGGAGAACATGACCATTTTGATCCCTCCCCACTCCCAATTACCCCCCCCCCTTCTGAAAGTGAAGGGTCTTGTGCTTCAAAAGACCTAGAAAATAAATGCATCTTTAATTTAGACTTAAAAACAGGCAGCGACGAAGCCTTTTTTAATTCTAATGGCAGAGAGTTCCAGAGGCGAGGACCTTCGCCCCTGCTTTTAAGGTGGGCCTTTGGAACTTTTAATAAAAACTGATCAACTGAAGTGTCTTAGAGGAGTGTAGTTAACAATCAGTTGGGATAAATAATGTGTGACACATAAATAACTTGTGACGCATGTACAGTTAAAGTCAGAATTATTAGCCCCCCCGTATATTATTTCCCCAATTTCTGTTTAACAGAGAGAAAATTTTCTCAACACATGTCTAATCACAATAGTTTTAATAACTCCTTTCTAATAACTGATTTATTTTATCTTTGCCATGATGACAGTAAATAATATTTGACTAGACATTTTTCAAGACACTTTTATACAGCTTAAAGTGACATTTAAAGGCTTAAGTTAATTAGGTTAAAGTTAGGGTAAGTTAGGCAAGTTATTGTTTAACGATGGTTTGTTCTGTAGACAATCAAAAACAAATATAGCTTAAAGAGGCTAATAATATTGTCCTTAAAATGGATTTAATAAAATTTAAAACTGCTTTTATTCTAGCCGAAATAAAACAAATAAGACTTTCTCCAGAAGAAAAAATATTATAGGAAATACTGTGAAAAATTATGTGCTCTGTTAAATATCATTTGGGAAATATTTGAAAAAGAAAACAAAATTCATAGGAGGGAGGGCTAATAATTCTGACTTCAACTGTACATTTTTTTTTACATTTTATATTGGTTCAAACAAGTTGAGGACAACATTAAATATGCATCTTAATAGCTGGGTTTCCATCACCCTGTTATAATGGGCATTTTTAAATATTGAAAGAAAAACGAGTAATGAAAATGCGAAATTTGTATTAAATTCATTCATTCATTTTCTTTTCGGCTTAGTCCCTTTATTAATCTGGGGTCACCACAGTGGAATGAACCATCAACTTATCCAGCATATGCTTTACGCAGCGGATGCCCTTCCATCTGCACCATAACACAACCTGAATTTTTTTTCTTTTTTAAAGGGCCATGAAACCCCCTTGTTTCAGCAGGGTGTTTTCACACCTCAACTTTGGAAAAAGTCAAGAAAAGTGGGCGTGTCCAGCTCTGTTTGGAGTGAGTGTCGGAGAAGGGAAAAAGGCAAGGTCCATAAAACTTTGCATAAAAATGAGAGTGTCAGTTTGAGCACATGTTGATTTCCAAAGAAGCAAAACAAACACACAGACAAAGGGCAGAAAGGCGGTGACTGTGTTTACATGGACATCAGTAATCAAATTATTTGCCAAGTTATTAAATGGTGGACTTTAACTGCAGTTTGGCTCTTTCATTCAGGAGTTTCATTCATGCCCCTCGTGACAAACGAGATATTAAAATGAGACGAGCGGCAAATCCAGATATCACCATTTCCAGATGAGAAAAGCTCTCGGGTAAACAATGTTCCTTAGACACGCATTTCTGTCGCGTGCACTGTAATCCAAACATGAGTCCAGCTGTTCTCTCATAGAGGGAAAATGAAAACAAAACCTTCACTGCAGCAAATTATAAAAGCAACACTGATGACCCGTATCTCAAAACAATTCATGTTCTCCCGCTTGGCAACACAACGTGTCGTCTTTCTGCCGTCTGAACACTGTAACTGGTAAAAACAGTCTTGGAAGCTATCATGCATATTAAGTAAGTTGCACCTCATACATAATAGAGCGCGCTGATTGGTTTGAACCAAGCCTTTCTCATGAATCAATGCAGCACACTCAGAGACGTAATAAGGCACTCCCAGGTACAGACGTCCAGTCTACACGCTGGAATACACGCTAAGATCTCATGGCCTTCAAAAATTAGTTTCAAACCGGAAGTACGAATTTGCTTGAAATAACTCTAAAACAACCAATTTACACTTTTTAGTGAAATATGTGTGCCCTAATAGTGTTTTTAGCAGTGTGGGACACATATATGACTGTTAACAGCTCAAAAAATGTGTTTTGGTGTTTCGTGACCCTTTAAATATTTCCCAAATGATGTTTAACAGAGCAAGGAAATTTTTCACAGTATGTCTGATAATATTTTTTCTTCTGGAGAAAGTCTTATTTGTTTTGTTTTGGCTAGAATAAAAGCAGTTTTTTAATTTTTTTTACATCCATTTTAGGGACAAAATTGATAGCCCCTTTAGGCTATTTTTTCTGATTGTCTACAGAACAAACCATCAATACACAGTAGCTTGCCTAATTACCCTAACCTGCCTAGTTAACCTAATTAGCCTAGTTAAGCCTTTAAATGTCACTTTTAACTGTATAAAAGCGTCTTAAAAATATCTTTAAAAAAATGTATTTACTGTCATCATGGCAAAGATAAAATAAATCGGTTATTAGAGATGATTAAAACTATTATGTTTAGAAATGTGTTGAAAAAACAGAAATTGGGAAAAAAATTAAACGGGGAAGAATAATTCAGGAGGGCTGATAATTCTGACTTGTAGACTGTGGGCTCTACTTTGACGGTCCATGCGCAAAGTGCAAAGCGCAGGGCGCAAACGCTTTCAGAATCCACTTTTGCTAGTATAAGGATGGAAAAATCCGCTTTTCGCCGTGGCGCATGGTCTAACAGGGTTGAGCTTATTTTCTTAATGAGTTATAGGTGTGTTTTCAGAATAAGCCAATCAGAGTCTCATCTCCCATTCCCTTTAAGAGTCAGTTGCGTAGCGCCATAAGGCATTTACTTTTTACATGAGGACTTTGTAAGTGGAAAAACTGAGCATTTCACTAGGAAGAAAACAGGTAAACAGAGCATCTACAGCACGAGAATGAGAGATAAGGCAACTCAATCTAGTTTCACTTTCGCTCTCGTGGATAGGGAAACATTGTACGCACAGATATCAATTAACCTATAAATAATTAATTTTGTTTGTTAAGCGCAAAGATTTGTTTCAAAACTGTTTCTAAATTCAGTTCTAATTCCCAGCAAACAAATAAATGAACAATAATAACCAAGTGTGCTCAAAACCTGAGTTATATCCAAATACACATGCTGTGCCCCATATGGTATAAAACCTGACCTTGGGTAAATCTAAGCTTATTTAAAAAAAAAACAAATATAAATATGCATTTAATAAGTAATTCTGCTAATAATAATAACATTATACAAAAGCAAATTGTCATGAATAAACTGAAAAAGCCCCTCGAGATGAAGGCATGAAAGTATGGTTTTTATATTTATGTAGGCTCGAAAATAATATGTTTTGTAATATTTTAATCCTTTATATTTATATCCAATATATATATCCTTATTATATCCTATTTATATCCTTAATATTTTAATTCTTTTTCATATGTAAAGATATTTGCGTATTGCTCTACATCTTGTGTGTATTAAGCAGTGTGTAAGCAAGGCGCAACTCTGCGCTAGACAAAAGAATTTCGGCTTTGTTCTGGTCTATTGAACAGTCTATTATAGTTTCTTAAAATAGCAACGCACCAGCAGTGCGCCTCAGAATGCCTTCCTTTTTAGACCAGAACGCCTATGGGCGCACATATGAGCGCAAATGCATTTGCTATTTAAACAGCGTGGTGTAAAACGTCAAAACAACTCTTTTGCCAAGCTAAAACTAGCAACAGTTGCGTCACGCCTTGCGCCACATTGCGCCGGGTGTATGATAGGACCCTGTATGTGTGAGCATTTGGGCAATATTTTTCTTTTGAACTGATTAATTGTGTTTTGAATTCATGAATCTTATGAATGCAAATGTATTATTATTATTGAGACTGATCTGACTCCATAGGGGACTGCCAAAGAAAGAGGAATCCGGCTGCTTCCTGTTTCGAGTTATTTATTAAATATTTCATTTACCATCAATTGTGCAATTCCTCCTGGTCATATGGTTATCAGTTGTTTGTACATTTTTCATTTTTAGTGTGTTGACAAATTGATGAAGATGCTTCAGTTTATTAGAGTTTTTCTATCAGCATGTGTTTCTCTCTGTCACTGTGAAAAATCTCTTGGACAGACTAATCCTTGTTCAACATACTAATATAATTGTGCACTGGGATGCAGTGTGTTGTATTCAATTAAATTCAATTCAACTGTTTATTGTCATGTGCACAGTAAGGAAACACGTCTCCCTGTACAATGAGATTCTTACTTTGCCGTCCACAGTGAAGTCATACACACAACATACACATCATACACATAAATACACATATATACACAGAAGTGACCGAAGATTGAATGTAAAATATAAGTATATAAATATCTATGAAAGTAAACAATATGTAAACCTGATTTGAGTAATGAAACAGATGTAAACAGTGTACAGTGTTTTTATTTTATTTTATTATTTTTTTTTTTTTATTGTGCTTATTATGCAAAAAGTGCCTAGTGCAATTGGATTATGTGCAAAAAAAGAATAAAGAATAAAATAGTGCAAAATGGGATGGAGTATGTAGTGTTGTACTGAGCAGAAAAGAGACTGTTATGTGCGTTGGTTATCTGTTTAGAAGTCTGATGGCTGATGGGAAGAAAGAAATCTTGAAGAATTCCTCACCTGGATGTGTGGATATCGGTGGCTGGAAGGCCAGCTCATTATGGACTGACCCTGAGACACGGAGAAAAGTAGTGTTTAACTGATGCTACAACAGATTCCAGTTATGATGATAGATGGCTAGCGGTGGCAAAAGAGACTCACAGTACTGTCCTGTGTGAGGAAGAGGAGGGTGGTGCTGAAGATGACCGTTCTGATGAGGAATGCTGGGAGGAAAGCTGCTTCCTCTGGGCCACGAGCTGGGAGCATCTAGAAGAGGAAAACACAGAAATCAAACAGGTTATCTTTGTAAACCGGACGGAAGTCAAAAAACCTAGCCTGTTTTCCCATGATACGTTCAAATCTCTTTAGCGTAAACAGAAATTCTATAGGAAGTCTTAATTTGTTTATTAAAATAGTTTTTTATAGCGTTCCATGAGTTTATTGTCGTAAAAATAACACCGTACATATAAGAAAGTATGTTTTAGACCCCCTACCTGTTATTTAACATGAAAAGAAAATCAGACCCCCTTTGTCACTTATGCAACAACTCTACACAAGGTACTTATATACATATGTTCTGGGAATGTCCCTAAATTACACTATTCTGGACCAAGATACAAGACTTTTTCAAGAGTTTACACTTAGGGTGCTTTCACACCTGCCTTATTTAGTTCGATTGAATCACACTAGAGTTCGTTTCCCCTTTTGGTGTGGTTCGTTTGGGCAGGTGAGAATGCAGCAATCGTACTCGAGTACGCAACAAAAGCGGACCAAATAAGCGTACCGAGACCTGCTTGAAGAGGTGGTCTCGATACGCTTTCAAACGAACCCTGGAGTGGTTCGTTTGTGGTGAGAATATGATCCGTACTAAAACAGGTCCAACCGCAAAGAGTACTGCGCATTTTGGACTAATCCAGCTGCCGTAGGCCGATGCGCTGTGCATTATGGGATATGGAGGAAAAATATTTGTTGACAGCGCTTTACCAACAGAAAGAGAGAGAGAGAGGAAAACATTACCTGATGGATCGTTGGTAATATTTCCGCAAGAGGACCATGGCGCAGTTTAGCTAAACTAATTCACGCCTCCTCCTGAAGAGACGAGTGATGCATTAAACACTGTTTTCCAGCCGCGGCCGCGCTTCATTTTTTGTAATGTATAGTTTGTCTAAAGCAGCGACACAATCGGCCAGTGCAGTCGTCCCTCCAGAGTAAAAACGACATTTTGTGTCTGCCAGTTTTGTTTACCTGCAGGAGTTCATTGGCATTTTCCTGCACGTGAATTCTGACCAATCAATAAGTAGTTTCAACTGGTTCGGACCAAAGCCAGCAGTGTGGTTTGAAAGCGACCCAAAGACTGCAGAAAATGCAACAATGTATCATGTATTACCCTTGGTCCGGACCGAATGAAGCGAACTACAGATGTGAAAGCACCCTTAGATACTGTTTGACAACTTGTTTGTAAGTTAGCAGGTTTGGCATGCTGTCCCGGGAGAGAACCCTTAGCTCGGAGATAGTTGAGCCCAGGGCTCCCGCCAGGTCCATATAGCATGTGAGGGGAGTACGAGGTCAGGTGTTCTCGAGAGCTCCCCTCGGCAAAAGAGGAAAGGAGGAGAAGGGGTGGATGGGGGGTTTCTTTGGGAAACGAAGATAAGGGAGTAGTTCTTAGCTAGGTTACTTATAGTGAGTTTGGATCAATCTGATTGGCTGGCTAAAGAGTGTAGATGAGTGGCCAGCTGCAGTCAATCACATCACGTGCTCCTCTCGAAATTAGTTTGTGCAGCTTCATTTATCAGAACTAATGGAAACTCAGGCCCTGTTTACACTAGTGCGTTTTAGAATGAAAACGATCCGCGTCCAGCGTTTCTGAACAGCTCTCCGTCCACACCAAAACACTGAAAACGCACATCACGTGACCACACACGCACTCTCTGGCATGCGCTGCAGCCCATCTACCTAGATGAAAGTATTCATCAAGGATCTCCCGCTGGATCTAATCTCACTATATTTGCTAAACGTGATATTTAATTCATCTTGTTGTCTATTTCTAACAACATATTCCCCGACTTTGGCCTCTTGAATCTATTACTTGCTCTCGGGTAACGTGTTTTGGCTGAGCGCAAAGCTAAATTAATAATTAATCTAACCACGTACATTCTGTATATTGACTGATCGCTTGCCTTTATTTACGATAATGTATAAACTTATTATACATTATACTTTTATAATGGTCATTATTGATTATTAAAACTGATATTCAGCAAAAGAGAGGGCATGTTTCTTAATTTCAATGAAAATGAAAGGAGGCAGTAATGTTAGGCTTCGTTTTATTATGAATACGCATACAGTGAAGATGACGCTCATATATTAAGCACAACACCTCAACATTTCTGCTGTCTGTTAAGTTGTTAATATCAAAATAAAAATAGCAGTTCCTTCATGTTTTTATTTTATTGTTAAAAAAGTGAAACAATGTAGCCAGAGTGATGTGAATGAGGTTATACAGTACACTGTTCCCTTTGAAGATTTACCCGATGTGTCCTCGGGAGTCTGTTTTCCATGTCAAACTTGCGAAGTCTGAACTTACACGGAGAGGATGCAGGACTGAACTGTGTGTAGGCTACTTAATATTGCGGAAAAGCCCCAATCAGAGAGGCGAATGTCTGCAGCCCCGCCTCCGTTGTCAGATGTCTCCGTTTTGCCCCATCCACACTGAGACGGAGCAGCAGCATTTTAGGATGAAAACAGCCTCTCCAGCATTTCCAAAACGCTCTGTTTTCGGCGCTCGAAAACTCCAGCGTAGTGTGAATGGATGGTGTAACCGTAGCAAAACTTATGCGTTTTCAAACTTAAACTTATTAGTGTAAACGGGGCCTCAGATCTAATGCAACTCATTGCTTTTTCTAATGCTGGACGATTCATCACTCTCCTTATCCATCAACCAAAAAAGGACTCAAAAAAAAAAAAAAATCCTGAAACTATGACTGGACCCATCTGCTCCAACTGATCTATCTTGGAGGCTCTATCTACTGGACATTATCAGCCTGGAATACCCCACTGCCAAAATAAATGGAGCCATTAAAAAAAACTGTACAATATAGGTCAAATATGAGAGAGACTGTATCATTTATGTTTCAATCCTTATTTTGTACTTATTATTACAATATTACAGCTTTTACTTTTTATTTTACATATTTTGTTGGGTGGATCTCGGGCTTTGTTCAAAATCAAAATGTTCGATAAAAAAAAAAAGAAAGTAAATATTAGCATTGGAGTAAAAATCTACTTGTTTAATAATAATAATAATTAATTGATTCATTCATTCATTTTCTTTCCGGCTTAGTCCCTTTATTAATTCGAGGTCACCACAGCGAAATGAACCGCCAACTTATCCAGCACGTTTTTAAGCAACAGATGCCCTTCCAGCTGCAACCCATCTCTGGGAAAATAATAATAATTCCTTACATTTATACAGCGCTTTTCTTGGCACTCAAAGCGCTTTACACATAGGTGGAAATCTCCTCATCCACCATCAGTTTAATAGTTTAATAATGAACATTACAGTCAAAGTAATTTTTTAAAAGTTAATAAAAGGGTAACATTTCTAAAATTAGTGATTTTAAAGAAAATGGTCCCAAAATAATTTCTTAATTATTAAGTTTTAGTTATTGAGGTGCACTGTCATTGTACAAGAGTGCGTAGCAGGAATATTTCTCCTTATAGATTTAAGATTTCTTTGCTTGGCTTAGCTCTGTTGCTTGGAATGTTTTGCCTACGATTTTTACAGAGATTCAATTTGAGAGTGTTTTAAGGGAAATTCAAAAGTTCACACTTAGCTGATGATTGATTATAAAGCTTGTTTGGCATGCTGTCTTGGGAGAGAGCCCTGAGCTCATAAGATCCTCGAGCCCAGGGCTCCCTCCCATTTGCAAGGCGAGAGGGGAGTTTGAGCTCAGGTAGATCTCGAGAACACTCCTGCTGTAGTAGCCAATGAACAGATCGTGATTGCTAAGAGATAACGACTTTCTAGGAGCATGTCTATGGTGCTGATTTGGATTAGTCATTAACTTGAGCTGCATGTTTTTAAACGGAGGAAGGAACCCGGAGGAAACCCACGTGAACACGGGGAGAATGTGTAAACTCTGCACAAAAACGTCCGCTGGCTTGGTAAAGACTAGAACCAGGGACATTCTTGCTGTGAGGCAACAGTGCTAACCACTGGGCCACCGCGCCACCCATCTTGGAAATGAGGAGTAAGGGTGGAAGGGGGGATTCTTCAAAACGAAGATGGCTGTTATATGGAACTTAGGTAATTTATAGTGGCAAAGGAATGGTCTGATTGGTAAATCATAGATTGAATAATGCGGGACCAGCCGCAAGCAATCATAAGCACACGATCCTCTTGAAGTAAGTTTATAAATAAACTTCACTGAAAAAGTGGTTGTTGTACAGTTGAAGTTGAGGATTTTGTTGAGAGCTGATGATGTTTGCACTCCATTTATGATTTGCTTGTTCATTTTTTAAGAATGTCGAAGACCATAATGCAAATAAGCCTGTGGCTTTTTTGTGTATTTTTTCCTCGACAGTTTTTAAAATATGTATAAACTAGTCTAACTGGACTTGTTTGTATATTTTTGTTCAAACTGTCAAAAAAAATCAATCAATCAAGCAAGCATACTCATGGAAATAAACAATACACTACCTGACAAAAGTCTTGTCGCCTATTCATGTTTTGGGAACAACAAATAATAAGTTGACTTCTAGTTGATCATTGGGCGTCAGAAGTGTCTTATATGAAAGCCAAAGGCCTCTAGATTACACTTATTTTACCACAATAAAATATGATCATGCCTTGATTTCACCTATTTCATTAGAACAGTAAGGTCTGACTTTGCTTAGGCAAAAGTCTTGTCATGTAACAGAAATAATGTCCAGTATAGAATATAAAGTCCTGCTGCAGTGGAGAAAGAATGAATATTGTGTCTGACTCCATCATGAGCTTGGAGGACTGCATCCATACATCTCTGCAATGATGCAAATCACTGATTAATAAAGTCATCTGGAATGGCAAAGAAAGCGTTCTTGCAGGAGTCCCAGAGTTCATCAAGACTCTTTGGATTCATCATCAATGCCTCCATCTTCATCTTACCCCAAACATGCTCAATAATGTTCATATCTGGTGACTGGGCTGGCCAATCCTGAAACACCTTGACCTTCTTTGCTTTTGACCTTATACAAGTCATAATTTATATTCAAATATATTTTTCAAATATGAACTTTGATTTTGGATGTGACTAATCGCTTGACATACACTGTGTACATACAACCAGGCAGTGCATTCTGTCCACTCTTTTTTTTTTGTCAAAAGAATGAAATAATGACTTACTGTTTGGACCGGCAGCCATAGCGCTGAAAGCCGAGGTGGAGGTGGAGCTTGTGTGGTCAGCTGGCGGCAGGAGGACGGGGCTGTTGAAAGTGTCAGGCGGGGCAGAGGGCGTGGCCGTGTGCTGGATGGTTTGAATACTGTGACCTCCATCAGCTGCGGAATGAGACGACTGACCCTCAAACTCCTCCTTCACCATCAGCTCTCCACTTGGACCTGCACACACAAAAAAAAAACACATTCACTCATCTGTGATGGGCAACACACTTATTTGAACATACTTCTTGTAAGGCTGGAATACTGGGTTGGGCTGTCTGGGACAGTCGTCAAATGGTTCAGATCTTACCTTGTAGGTAGAGGTTACTATGTCAGTATTGGTAACCATAGGTCGAGGTGGACACCCATGACATGTGGAGTCCCACAAGGCTCAATTCTGGCACCTCTTCTGTTCAACCTTTATAAGTCCCTCTGAGCCAAATAATGAGAAGCAACCACATTTTCTACCACAGCTATGCTGATGACACTCGGATCTACTAAGTCTTACTGCCTAATGACTACCGCTCCATTGACACCCTCTGCCAATGTATTGATGAAATGAACAGTTGGATGTGCCAAAACTTTCTTCAGTTAAACAAAGAGAAAACTGAAATCATTGCATTTGGGAACAGAGATGAGGTTCTCAAGGGTAATGGGTACCTTGGCTCTAAGGGTCAAACAAATAAGGTCAAGAATCTTGGTGTGACTCTGGAGTCAGATCTGAGTTTCAATAGTCATGTCAGTAAATCAGCGTATTATCATCTCAAAAACATTGCAGGAATTAGATGCTTTGTTTCCAGTGGGGATTTAGAGAAACTTGTTCATGCTTTTATCAGCAGCAGGGTGGATTACTGTAATGGATTCCTCATCGGACTTCCAAAAAAGACTGTCAGACAGTTGCAGCTCATCCAGAACGCTGCGGCCAGGGTTTTGACCAGAACCAGAAAATCAGAGCACATCACACCGGTCCTCAGGTCTTTACACTTGCTCCCAGTTACATTCAGAATAGATTTTAAAGTATTATTACTTTTCTATAAATAACTAAATGGCCAAAGACCTCAATACATTACAGATTTGCTTACTGAATACAAACTGATCCCTGATCTTTAGGATCATATAAACTAGAAATTTCAAGAGTTCAGTCAAAGCAGGGTGAATCAGCAGCTCAAAAACTTAATTTAAACTTAACTTAAACTTTCTAAAACTTAATTTGAGCATGAGAGGGTTAAAAATTATGACATTTCTTCCTAAATTAAAATTAAATTAAATTACAGTTTGTCAAAATACATCTTTAGACAACACAATAATGTTTTTAGAAAAAAATTAAGAAATCAATATATGGCAGAACAGCCCTAATTTTCCATCACAATAAATTAAAACATTTTTTAACCAATTGTAAATAAAAAAAAAACATTATATTTAAAAGAAATGTTCTCAGACCTTGAATTTCTATAGAATAAAACAAATATTCATTCATTCATTCTCTTGTCGGCTTAGTCCCTTTATTTATCCGGTGTCGCCATAGCGTAATGAACCGCCAACTTATCCAACAAGTTTTTACGCAGCGGATGCCCTTCCAGCTGCAACCCATCTCTGGGAAACATCCACACACACACACACACACACACACACACACACACACACACACACACACACACACTTTTGTGAAAAGTGGGGACATTACATAGGTTTCCATTCATTTTATACTGTTCAAACCGTATATTATATTGCCCTCACCCCACCCCACCCCTAAACCAAACCATCACAGGAGACTGTGTGTGCAGCTTTACTCTCTGATTAAACTCATCCTGTAGGATTTATAAGCATTTTGAGAAATGAGGACGTCACCAATGTCCTTATATTTCACCTCCTTTTTGTAATACCTGTGTCATACCCATGTCATTATACAGATTTGTGTCCTGATATGTCACAAAAACACGCGTACACACACACACACACACACACACACACACACACACACACACACACACACACTCATACACACTCATACACACTCATACACACTCATACACACTCATACACACTCATACACACACATACACACTCATACACACTCATACACACTCATACACACTCATACACACTCATACACACTCATACACTACGGACAATTCAGCCAACCCAATTCACCTGTACCACATGTCTTTGGACTGCGGGGGAAACCGGAGCACCCGGAGGAAACCCACGCGAACGCAGGGAGAACTTGCAAACACCACATAGAAATGCCAACTGAGCCGAGGCTCGAACCAATGTAAAACAAATATTAGCACACCTAATAAAGCTAAGGAAAATGAACACTAAAATCCCCCTCACCTGGGCCGCCCAGCGTCAGAACAGACAGATCTAACAAAAGACAAAAGGAGAAAATCATGTAAATAAATATTATACAAACAAAACTCAAATACACCGTCAACCTGACTTCCTCAAGTAGGACATGTTCCTGGATTAACATCTATTTTGATCCTGGAACAACATTCCAATCAGCCAATCAGAATTTAGGGATATGTTAACAGTTAATGTTAAGTTTAGGTTTACGGTTATGTTTATGCACTTCTACTTCAAGGTCACAGGTGTCAAACTCAGTTCCAAAAGGGCCGCAGCTCTGCACAGTTTAGTTCCAACCCTAATTAAACACACCTGATCAAACTAATTGAGTCCTTCAGGCTTGTTTGAAACCAACAGGTAAGTGTGTTGGAGCAGGGTTGGAACTAAACTGTGCAGGGCTTCGGCCCTCCAGGAATTGAGTTTGACACCCCTGTTCTATGGTGAAAAGAAGGTCCCGCCTACAAGTAAAGGAGCCAATCATCAATTGCTATAGACTGACGAGACTTCAGGGGAGGGGCTCGGACAAGACATAAGTTTCTGCAGATTTTGTGTGATTTGGATGTTTGGAAATTAAACTAAAGACACAGTTGTGGTTTCATTTTATTGGTGATTCCTAATATGAAATTCAATCGTAAGCTTGGCAAGCAGTTTTGGAGAATTGTATGTTTTCCCATTCAAACACACTGCCCCAGAGGGGTTTTAAAGATGGCCGCCGAATGAAATGACTTGCCTTAAAGGGACTTTGGTACAACTCCCCTCTGAGTTTGGGAGTAATTTACAGCTATGTAAATTATTAAAAACTTATGATCCTGGATCAACATAGATGTTAAATCCAGGATTGCATCGTACGTGGAAAAATCAAAACATGCTAAAATATACAACATAAACACAGGTCCTTGCACATATTTTTAGCATAATAAAATTTTTAATCACAGTAAGGTACCAAAAAACAATTTACCGATGCTTGGAGAAACGACCCTCTCGTAATGGTACGGGTTTACACAAACATTGTCACACTTCAGGTCAAAGGCAAACTGGCAGTATTTGACATGTTTCAGCTCGTTCTTGTGCAGGTCCGGCCAACGCCACAGCCGCGCGTAGATGACATGAGGAAATCCTTTACGACCTGCCACCTGACAAACAAATCAAAAGCATTTACAGGAGAACTGATAAAAGATTATACTGCCATTTAAATGTTTGAGATATATATATATATATATATATACATACAGTTGAAGTCAGAATTATTTGCCCCCCTGAATTATTAGACCGCTTGTTTATTTTTCCCCAATTTCTGTTTTGAGCAGAGCAGATTTCTTCACCACATTTCTAAACATAACAGTTTAATAACTTATTTCTAATAAATAATTTATTTTACCTTTGCCATGATGACAGTAATATTAGTAATATTAGTAAATAATATTTTACTAGATATTTTTTCAATATAATTTGGCAAGTTATTGTATAACGATGGTTTTTTCTGTAGATTAGGGAGAAAAAAATAGCCTAAAGGGGCTAATAATTTTGTCCCTAAAATGGTGTTTAAACAATTAATAACTGCTCTTATTCTAGCCAAAATAAATCAAATAAGACTTTTTCTAGAAGACAAAATATTATCAGACATACTGTGTAAATTTTCTTGCTCTGTTAAACATAATTTGGAAAATATTTTAAAAAGAAGAAAAACATTCGAAGGGGGCTAATAATTCTGACTTCAACTGTATATATACTCACACAGTTGAAGTCAGAATTATTCGCCCCCTGTTTATTTTCCCCATTTTCTGTTTAACAGAGAACAGATTTCTTCAACACATTTCTAAACATAACCGCTTTAATAACTCATCTCTAATAACTAATTTATTTTATCTTCGCCATGATGACAGTAAATAATATTTGACTAGAAAAATTTAAAGACACTTCTATACAGCTCAAAGTGACATTTAGAAGCTTAAAGGTGCAGTAGCTGATTGTGTTCAGAAGCATTTTTTTGTTGTGCTGGCTGAAAGTCTCTTCACAGTCTAATAATAATGATTACAGTAAATGATCTAAATGTGTTTATATGTATTTTTACATTCTGGATAAGGCATAAAACTAAAAAATTAAATATTGTCGAACCGACATCTCTCATAATTGCGATAAGTGGCTCAATCTGTCTGTCAGCAAATGCAGATTTGGGCTTGCCCGCCGTGCATGCACGCTTAGCTGGGCATGAACAGTGGCGAAATCAAATTCTGAATTGAAACTTTTTAAACTCCTGAATCACTCCTGAGTTATTTTTGCACGCTGGAGGAAGGACGACACCATGGCCAAAGTATTTCTGTTAGACAGGTAATGTTCTGTTTTAAAACTATTTAGCTTCATGCAGAGCTGATGCAGACTGGGTTGTGAATAGGTTTTACAGTATGCACAGACCTGTTGTTCTGCCACTGAAATCTCCCGGTGAAAGATTGATTTGACTACTTTCGGTTTGATAAGGGCCTTTTACAGCATCGATAATGTAGATTTATATTTAGTTTAACAACAAAACATCAGTAAATAGCGCTATTCTGCCTAGTCTGCTTAACTGAGCTGGATCTGCTTTTATATTCACATTTGGTCATTTCTGAACAATGACAGCCTGTGACGCGCTCCCTATACTGTTTACCATAGTAGGTAATATTCGCTCTGAAATATTAGTAAGTGTGGCTTTGTAATAAATGAAATTCCTGCACGCCAATGGGCCAACCACTATGTACACGTCTAACTGGGGAATGACATGAACTAGTGGGTTGTCTGCTGTCGTGTCGCGGTGGGGGCGTTCGCAATTTCCGGAGGCGTAGCTTTGAAATGCAGTCCCTCCCCTGCCGTCCAAAGCTAATATGCTAATCGATTAGCATTTTGGCAGATCACCTACTGCACCTTTAACTAGGTTAATTAGGTTATCTAGGCAGGTTAGGGTAATTAGGCAAGTTATTGTATAACGATGGTTTATTCAGTAGACTACTAAAAACAAATTGCCTAAAAGGGGCTAATAATATTGTCCTTAAAATGGTTTTAAAAAATTAAAAACTGCTTTAATTCTAGCCGAAATAAAACAAATAATAATAATAATAATAATAATAATTCCTTACATTTATATAGCGCTTTTCTGGGCACTCAAAGCGCTTTACACACAATGGGGGAATCTCCTCATCCACCACCAGTGTGCAGCATCCACCTGGATGACGCGACGGCAGCCATTTTGCACCAGACCGCACACCACACACCAGCTGATTGGTGGAGAGGAGACAGAGTGATGAAGCCAATCGGAATATGGGGATGGTTAGGAGGCCATGATGGACAGAGGCCAGTGGGCAGATTTGGCCAGGATGCCGGGGTTAAACCCCTACTCTTTTCGAAGTACATCCTGGGATTTTTAACGACCACAGAGAGTCGGGACCTCGGTTTAACGTCTCATCCGAAAGACGGCGCTCACTGAGCAGTATGGCGTCCCTGTCACTATACTGGGGCATTAGGACCCACACAGACCGCAGGTTGGGCGCCCCCTGCTGGCCTCACTAACACCACTTCCGGCAGCAACCTAGCTTTCCCATGTGGTCTCCTATCCAGGTACTGACCGGGCGCAGCCCTTCTTAGCTTCAGTGGGTGACCATGTGAGAGTTGCAGAGAGCTAGCTGCCGGCTAAGACTTTCTCCAGAAGAAAAAATATTATCAGACATACTGTGAAAATTTCCTTGCTCTGTTAAACATCATTTGGGAAATATTTAAATAAGAGAAAAAAATTCAAAGGGGGGCTAATAATTCTGACTTTGTATGTTGTAAACTTTAAACTCGCAGCGTTTTGGTCACATCCACAATGCATGGTTATTTTTATTAACAAAAAAATACCAACAAAAAAAAACTTCAAAAACTAACTTAATTTTCTACAAAGCTATAAACGATTAACATTACACAGTAAAATGGTCAGTTAATAGACAGACAGACCTGCAGTCTACCGTCCAGCGTGCGCTGTATAGTCACGCATTTACTGGGATGAGCTCCGTTTGTGGTGATGGCAGTGATCAAAGAGTCCAGCTCATCTTTCTTCTCTTTCAGCTTCTTCACCAAGCTCTCTATGGCTCGTTTGGAGAAGGACTCGCTCTCTCCACCCTGCCGATGGCACATGAGGCTGTGGACGATGCTCAGGCAGGCATCATTACTGGTGGGTGTGCTGGAGACGGACATGCTGCTGGATTTACACTCAACCACAGGCGAGAAATAAACAAATCCAAGACCTTCGATCCTCCCGAGCTTCAGTCTTCACACCCTGATGTCGAGACGCGCACCACACTGGCCTGATTAAAAACAAACAAAGAAAAGACGCACAGATTGTAAACAGGACTTAATGAACATTATTATTTCACTGTGCATCGTGCTGTTTTAATGAACTATCAACAGCTATTGGCTTTATTTAGCTGTTATATTTCAATTTTGTTGATTATAAATGTTCTCAATTTATTCCAGAAGAGTATTGCACAACAGTGGAATCAAGAAAGCCAAGATAACAGCATGGCTTGACCTAGAGGAGGAGGCTATGTGAGGGATACTTTTGGGCCGCACTCGCCAGCTGCACTTCGTTAAACACTATACTACGATATGCAGTGATTTTCTTTGAAGATGGTTGTGAAAAATACGCTAATACACTTTAGTATGGTTCAAAACCTTTTTACTATAAATTACTATTGTATTTTAGTTGAATTACTGGTGTGTGTGACCGGTGCAGTGCTTTGAAACAGTAGTAATGTATGTAATTGACGCCTAATCTCTTGCTATACACTTTGTTAACCCGTGAGGGTGTTTAAACCTTTGAATCAAAAGGCGAAGCAGTCACGTGGGTAAAGGCGAAAATGAAGCTTCGGACGTCACTGATCACATGATTATGACAAAACGAATCAAGCTCTGGTACACTGCTTCACTACGAGATGTATCGTTTTTTTTGATACATGCTTCGAACCTTCGGTGCAAATAGTCATTCATTCATTCTCTTGTCGGCTTAGTCCCTTTATTAATCCGGGGTTGCCACAGCGGAATGAACCACCAACTTATCCAGCAAGTTTTTACGCAGCGGATGTCCTTCCAGCTGCAACCCATCTCTGGGAAACATCCACACACACATTCACACACACACTCGTACACTACGGACAATTTAGCCTACCCAATTCACCTGTACCGCATATCTTTGGACTTTGGGGGAAACCGGAGCACCCAGAGGAAACCCACGCGAAGGCAGGGAGAACATGCAAACTCCACACAGAAACGCCAACTGAGCTGAGGTTCGAACCAGCGACCTTCTTGCTGTGAGGCGACAGCAATACCTACTGCGCCACTGCCTCGCCCCGGTGCAAATAGTCACATCACTAAAGCTTTCTGAAGCAGTGAAGCGCTCGACTCAATTGTATCCGAAAAAAGGTTCGTTACTTCAGGGGCTCCCAAACTTTTTATCCCGTGACCCCTAAAATGATAATGCCAGTGACTCGCGACCCTCAATATCCTCTGAGGTGGTTATAAATACAGAGACCTTGCATGCAATGGCGCACACACACCAATAGACCCAAGTCTATTTTATAGTAACTATAAGCTACTATAGTAACTATAT